>NW_025814676.1:0-90341 GCF_018902025.1 Drosophila willistoni | reverse complement strand
ATTCTTATTCGTTTTCGCGCTGTTTTTTTTTTCTGTCGTTTTGATTCACTGTTGGTCGTTTTGTGATGTCTCTTTCTCACTCACTGATCTTACTTTTTACTTTAAGTTGAGCCATGCCTTCTTTGTAGTTGAGTCACGCCTATTTTGTAGGTTGAGCCCCATATTTGTAGGAATTTGTCCTGTTTAATATATTTTATTTAGTATTTTTGTTTATTTTAACGTAAAACTATTTATTGGATTATTTTAATTAAGATTTAGTTGGAAATTGGTCGTCTTTACTGCTTCGCGTCGTTTCGTCTTTCGTCTTTTTGTAAAACCGCTTTCTCGCTCGTCTCTTCGGTTCGACTGCCCGTCTATTCGCTCGTCTTCTGCTCAATTCGCCCCGCTCAGCAGAGTTGCCAGACCCAATCCCACATTTCTTTCACACCAAATATTAAACCTTCTTATAAAACATAAACATAACACTTGTTGAGGAACCAATTGTCATTTAACGTACATTGCTATACGCAGCAAGGCAGAGACTCATGAATGATCTTGCACATCTCACAATGCATTTTTTTGTATTTTCTCTTAAGTTTCTAGAATATACTGGCGCCAGTCTGGTATGCTCTGTCTCTTGTCACTCTTTATAACCTATATGACCTGCGTAGTTTGCGTAAGAATTGAAAATTTAATAATAAGCAAGCAATACGAACGATCAAGACGTTTCTAGCAGTGGCAGACACAGTTCAACAAAATTGAAGTAAAACCAGAGGGCCGGGGCTAACTTCGACCGCGTCAAAGTTTGTAATACCCTTGCAATTTTTTTGTAACTCTTTTCCTTACCATAGCCATCAAAGTGGAAAAACGTTTAAACTAAAAAGGCTATGTTTCCGAAGAACGGCCTACATAGGAAATAACGGAGTTATTGATGAAAGTCACTGTTTCCACGATCGTTCCTATGGGAGCTATATGATATAGTTACCCGATCCTAATCACATTTGGCACAGTCATTAACAGATATATTAAACTAACAAATGTTTAATTTGAAAGCAATCGCGGCAAAAGTGACGAAGTTATTGACAAAAGTCACTGTTTTCGAACGATCGTTCCTATGGAGCTAAAATGATATAGTCACCCGATCTTGATCAAATTTGACTTAGTCGTTATATGTGTAATAACTCACCAATATTCAATTCATGACAATAGGTCAGAAAATAACGAAGTTATTAAGAAAAGTCACTGTTCGTGACTTTGCCATTTGTATGGGAGCTATATGATATAGTGATCGATCCGGCTGAATCCGAGATATACAACGCCTGCCGTATATACAAGCCTACATGCAAAATTTCAGCTCTGTAGCTTTAACGGTCTAGGAGGAGTTTGCGTTGATCCAGACGGACGACGGACGGACGGAACGGACATGCTATTTGAACTCGTCTCGTCGTGCTGATCAAGATATATATACTTTATATGGTCGGAGATGCTTCCTTCTATGCGTTGCACACTTCTGACCAAAATTAATATACCCTTTTTGCAAGGGTATAATAAAGTTAAGTTCTTATGAGACATTAACACAGTGGTTTATTGTTCATCATAATTTTGGTCCCTTCAGCCGGATCGTTGGGCATTGTTTGTTTGTTACTCATTGCTTAATAATTTGTTGCAACGTGGTTGCAATTAATTGTTAACCTCAAAGTTAGTAAGTTCGATAGTTCTGGCCTACTATCGACGTATCGAATAGACAATCGCGTGCTTATTGGAAAAAGCGCGGACAAAACGGTGGCGCCACTCGCCTATCGGTATCTGTTATCGATATAATCGACGAGATCGTGAGGGAACACATCTCTGGGAAAACACGCGTCTTGAAATTTTTTGGTCCACACAAGCAGTGGAAATTTCTTGACATCTCATCATGGAGGAAATGAAAATATTCATAAAGGCCAGAGGAAGATTGAAGACAACCATTACCGCATATATGGATATGCAGAGAATCCTGCACAGGATGCCGACGTCTTCGCAATTGACACCAAATTGGAAACTTTGTCCAATGCGTGGAACGAGTTCGTGAAGTCTGCGACGAATTGGCCAAATACGACAAACTAGAGGGTTATGTGGACCTACGAAGACTTCGGGATATACGAGGAGAAATATGAATAGCAAATGCCCGCCTTAAGGCTTTACGAGCTGCCTTGGCTCCGTCTGGCAAGTTGGAAGAAATCGGCGCGGCTGGTAACGATGGTTCGCTCTTCCAAGGAATTCTGCAACAAATGCAGAATCAACAGCAACAACTACAACTCCAGATGCAGGGTCAAATGGAACACCAGCGGGCGTCCAAATGGAACTCCAGATGCAGAGTCAGATGAACACCAGCAACGGCAAATGGAGCAGCAGCAACTATTGGTTGAGAGATTGCTCTCGCCACAGCAATCTTCGTCTTCGTCAGGCTCACAGTCGTTGCAACACCGGCAACAAGAGATGTGAATTACCAAAAATCAACAATTAAGCCCTTCGGTGGAGATTACAAGGAATGGCATGCCTTAAAGACCTGTTTGAGAGTACCCATTCACGAAAGGACAACCTTGACAAATATCCAAAAGTTTCATCACCTGAAGTCATGCGTCATAGGAGAAGCAGCGATACTCATCCAACATTTGCCCGTGGTGCATCAAATTTACGACGTTGCATGGAAATCATTGAGTGATCGATATGAAAAGCCCCCGTTACTTGGTGAATTTACTGATGGACACATTCACCGCATTGCCAAAAGCTGTTGGCAAAACTCTCATCATCGCTACGCGCTCTGACCTGAGGAGCCAGTGATGTATTGTCATTCATTTCGGAACGGTGCGTACAGACGTTGGGCTTGCACGTTCGCCATTTCGAGTTGCACAATCGGGCATCTCAGACGTCAAGGCAGGAATAACAAGAGGTTTCTGCTCTCTCCAGATGATGTCTCGTGTGTCGAGTCATTGCATCGATATTAAAGCTCACATTTTAGGAAAGATCACCTCACCATTGGCACGTGAAAACATTGATGCTTCATCACTGTCGGTATTTAATGGATACCAAATGGCTGACCCTGACTTCAGAACTAACGCTTCAATCGACATTTTGCTGGGCAATGATTGCATTTGGTTAGTTCTCACCGGAGAGAAGTTATGCGATGGTCAAGGGCACCCTATTGCAGTTAACACCATATTTGGATGGGTAATCACATCGGTATACACTTCAAGATTGCAAACATCATCTACGTCATTGCTGACTACGGTTAATATAGATGGACTACTGCAAAGATTTTGGGAACTAGAGGAAGTTCCATCACACACAACTGTAAACGAAGAGGATGAAAAGGTCGAAACGCACTTCCGGCGTACCCACAACCGCAACTCGAATGGAAGATACATAGTCGATTTGCCCTTCAAGGAACAAAACCCACAATTTGCGGATACATTTCAAGGAGCGAGATCGCGCTTTCTCGCAGTCGAGCGTCGTCTAATGAAGGACTCCAGCTTGAAGTTAAAATATACTCAGTTTATGAGAGAGTATATCCAGCTGGGTCACATGAAGGAAGTAGCTGCAGACGAAGACACAAACGTATGTAAGAAGTCATTCTATTTGCCACACCATCCAGTCATAGGCGCCAAGCTGCGGGTGGTGGTGTTCGATGGATCATTTCAAGATCGGGATGGACGATCTCTTAACGACGCACTTCACATTGGCCCATGTATACAACGCAACCTCTTCAACGTTTGTCTGCGTTTTCGAATGCACAGATTCGTATTTTCTGCGGACATCGTCAAAATGTTCAGACAGATTTTAGTGGCCCTGAACATCAGAATTTTCAACGAATCCTTTGGAGAGAAGACCCTGAGGAACCATTGAAGCATTACAAGTTGACCACAGTCACCTATGGCAGCATGTGCACCGTTTCTGGCAGTTAGAGTGCTGGAACAACTGGCAAACTGATCACGAATACGAGTTTCCAAGGGCGGCTAGGATACTTTTGGATGATTTCTACGTCGATGACGTACTGACAGGAGCCATGAACGAACAAGAACTGCTCGACATTAAGGAAGAGCTGATACTCCTTATGTCACGGGCACAATTGGAGCTAAGCAAATGGGTCTCGAATAGTAAACGAATTGCCAGCAACGAGGGAAATGAAATCGATTTCTCAAAGATGGCAGCAAAGGTGCTTGGGCTGCATTGGCGTCCTGGAGAAGACGTCCTAACATATAAGGTTTCATTATCGGAACATATGACTTGTACGAAGCGACAAGTGCTATCTGACACGGCACGCATCTTTGACCCACTCGGCATTTTGGCGCCAGTGGTGATCAAGTTTAAAATTCTGCTCCAAGAATTATGGCTGCTTAATCTGGATTGGGACTCGGAACTGCCAACGAAGCAAGCACACTTATGGCAAACATTCAGAAAGGACATTTTCACGTTAAGGAACCTGAAGATACCACGATTTGTAGACAATCAACCCGATGACATCGAACTGCATGGATTTTCAGATGCTTCGTTAAAGGCTTACTCTGCTGTCATTTACAACCGTGTGACACACCTAGATGGAAGCATCGGAGTGGCACTCATTGCTGCTAAAACAAGAGTTTCACCATTAAAGCAGAAGTCGTTGCCACGATTGGAAGCTTTGCGGAGCTCTACTATTAGCTCGTTTATTCCAAGCAGTAAGGTCTGGTCTGCGCCAGAAGGATGTTAAGATACACGCATGGACCGATTCTACAATCGTTTTGTCATGGCTTTCGCATCAACCCTGTAAACTTAAAACATTTGTTGCCAACCGAACGGCAGAAATACTAGAGACCATACCACGTAGCGCTTGGAGACATGTCAGCACTAAAGAGAATCCTGCGGATTGTGCATCACGAGGCATGCTAGCGAGTGACTTAATTAACTTTGATCTATGGTGGAAGGGACCATCTTGGCTGCACGACTGTACACTATACTCAGAGACAATGAATAGACCACCAACTTGCTGCTCAATTCTCAAGCCAGCAGCAGAACTTGAGTTCAAAACCAATATCTGACAACCATTTCCAAGGATATTGGAGGATTCCCCATTTGAGGTACTACTCGGAAGGACATCATCTTGGATCAGACTGGTTCGAGGGTCGCATATGTATCCGCTTCGTTCATCGAATCCGATCAAGCAAGTCTAAATATTCAGGACCTCTAAAGTTTCGATGAAGTTACCAGAGCAAGGAAGTTTGCCTACGACAGGCACAAAATCAATTCAATGACGATAGACAGCTGCTTTTGAGGAAGCAACCTGTGGAGCGACGATCAATTTTAAACAAACTATCTTCCCTTCGTTGACGAAGATGGAATTGTACGTGTGGTGGACGTTTGGGAAAGGTCGCAATTGCCTGCAGATGCCAAGCATCCAGTAGTTTTGCCGAAACAACATCGCCTTGTGGAATTGCTGCTGAAACATGAGCATAAAGTCAATCTTCATCCAGGAGTTTAGCAATGTTGTAATAATTCGCCAGAAATATTGGATCATTGGCGCAGAAATCTTATTCGACGTATACACATGAGTGTTTAAACTGTTTTAGACAGCGCATCACACAGCAAATCAGTTTATGGCCAATTTACCGGCTGTTCGAGTGCGACAAGCCTTTCCATTTGAGCATACTGGATGCGATTATGCTGGACCTATCTTGTTGAAGGTTCACAAGGTACGAACCCCAGGAAGGAAAGGGCTACATTTGCCTGTTTGTATGTATGGTTACTTCAGCTCTCATCTGGAGCTGGCCACTGATCTCAGCACGACACATTCTTGGCGGCATTAAAACGTTTTATGGCTCGTCGTGGGAAGTGCTCCCAAATGTAAAGCGATAACGGGCGCAACTTGTTGCGCAAAACGTGCACTAGACAAAATGGTACAGCTTCTCGCTTCACGCGAGCACAATGATGTCGTTTCAAAAGCCCTTGCGGATCAAGGCATCAAATGGAATTTTATTCCTCCATATCACCACACTGGGGTGGTAAGTGGGAGTCGGCAGTAGCTCGGTTAAGCTGCATTTGCGACGTGTAATAGGAACAACGTCCTCACCTTTGAGCAGATGCACACACTGCTTCGCAAATAGAATCTGTCGTTAATTCGCGACCATTGTGCACAGCATCGGATACTGAATTGCCTACCTGTCACCGGCACATTTCTTAATGGCAGAACATATACAGCAGTTCCTGAAGACAGCTATTTGCAGATTCCGACCAATCGATTGAGCTACTGGCAGCATGTTCAAGCATGCTTCAAGGATTTTGGAAGCGTTGGCATCAAGAATACTGACATCGCTACAACAGCGCCCGAAATGGACACCAAGTACCAAACATTGCGATCGGTAATCTTGTACTGATCAAGGACTCTAACGCGCCTCCATCGGCATGGCTCTTAGGACGGGTAACCCAGGTGTTCACAGGAGATGAGGCCTCGTAAGCGGTTCAGGTTTCACCAATCAGGAGAAGTCACTCGCCCTATCACAAAGATTGCAGCCCTACCGGGTTAGAAACGGAGTTTCAGGGGGGGCGGATGTTGAGGAACCAATTGTCATTTAACGTACATTGCTATACGCAGCAAGGCAGAGACTCATGAATGATCTTGCACATCTCACAATGCTTTGTTTTTGTATTTCTCTTAAGTTTCTAGAATATCTGGCGCCAGTCTGGTATGCTCTGTCTCTGTCACTCTTTATAAACCTATATGACCTGCGTAGTTGCGTAAGAATTGAAAATTAGTAATAAGCAAGCAAACGAACGATCAAGACGTGTTCTAGCAGTGGCAGACACAGTTCAACAAAATTGAAGTAAAAATAAAGTTAAGTTCTTATGAGACATTAAACACAGTGGTTTATTGTTCATCAACACTCTAATAAGAATCAACAACAAATTAGCTGAGACAACAAAACTCTTGGAAAACAGCTGGACGAACAGACTATGAGCGGATTTTTGGAGAGAGAACAAAACGCAGTAAAAGACTAACAAAAACATTGCGGGAACATCATGAAATGAAACATGAGAAACTAAACAACAAACGGACTCTGCTCTCTTGAACAACACAGAACTGACGATTGGTTTGTAAATGAGACAGAATTGAAATTCCCGCCGGATATACAATCATTACTTTCAAAGGGTCCAAAGTTTGCTCTTCCCATGGAACACGAGAAGCTCCCTCTCATTAAATACATTGCCGATGGAGAAGAAATAGTTCAGAACGATTAAGGAAAAAGAGAAACAAGAGGCAGCGTGTACTGTATTCCTTTAATGGTTAAAGAGCATAGAGCGATGAATACACAAAAGCAACAGATCGTGCAATATTAAATATAACTCAACGGACATACAAATTTCTTAACAACATGACGATATTTTGATATAACATCTGACAAAGGAAATAAAACGGTAGCAATGAAAAAGATTGATTATGACCATAGAATGATAACATTTTGTCGGATCTAAACACTTAGAATCCTCAGGAAGACCCAACAACACGATTACAGACAAAGAACAACAATCTGGTGGACAAACTACATAAGATGGGGGTTATCTCAAAGATTGAAAAGAACAGAATGACGACAACTAGGCGATCTCTCCAAGAATATATGGACTACCAAAAATACACAAAGAAGGGACACCATTGAGACAATTTGTTCGTCAATTAGCTCACCATCCTATGGAATTTGTAAATACATTATACAAATTTTAAGGAGATAACATTGGACTCGAAATATAACATAAAAAACGCAACTGAATTCAAACAACGCATAAATAACACATACATTTGTGACGATGAACAATTAATTTCGTTTGACGTGGTATCATTATTTCCAAGCATACCAACGGATTTAGCATTAGACACAATCAGGAACAAATGGACTAAAATACAGGAATACACAAAGATACCAAAAACTTTATTTATGGAAATAGTAAAATTCTGCATCCAAGAGAATAGATATTTTACCTACAAGGACCAAACATTTATACAATTAAAAGGAATGCGATGGGATCTCCGGCCTCACCTGTGATTGCGGACATCATTATGGAAAATCTTCTGGACACTACAATGGATAAACTAACCAGACCACCAAGATTATTGACGCATATGTAGATGATATTTTTTCAATTATACACCAAGATGACATCGATAAAACACTGGACACCTAAATTCATTTGACAGGAATTAAAATTCACTATGGAGCTGGAAGACAATGGAAACTGGCGTATTTGGACTCTATGGCATCAGACGAGGAAACGAATTAAAACTAAAATGGTACAGGAAGCCAACAGCATAGACGAATCATTAATTTTAACTCAAAAACCCCAAGACGATGATAATAAATACAGCAAGGAGCTGTATCCAACGGATGCTGAACATTTCGGATAAATATACCATGAAGAAACGAAGATGGAATAATAAATATTTTAAGGACAACGATTTTCCGGATAACGTAATCAGGACTTATTTAAAAACATAAATCCACTATTGACAAAACTAAGAGTGAAAAACATATATATCGGTCACTTATGTACCCAATTATCAGAAAGATTATCACATTCGGGTTGTTATGACAAAGATGGAATAAAAATAGCACATAAACCGACAATACCCTCAACATGTATTCAACAAACAAAATCCAAGATAGAGATGACTAATAGAAGCATTGTGATATACAAATACATTAATGGTCAAGAAATATACCGTGCAATAAGATATACATAGGGACGACAAATCAAAATTAAAACTAGGATTTCCCAACACAATCTGACTATAAATGAGGCATTACACAGACACACCAAACAGCACTAATGACACACTGTGCAACTAGTGGCCATGCACCGAATTTCGAAGAGACGACAATATTAGATGAAGAGCGGCACTACACAAAAGGTTCACATGGAGATGCTACATATCATCAATACACCGAGCGCCACACGACTTAACTTTAAGACGATACTGACAACTGCGCTCACATATACAGACATTACTTGACAAGAAGTAGTTCGTAACTCCACGTCAAACGGTGCTGACGTGTTAATAATGTATTGTATGTTACACAAAAAAAAAAAAAAAAAAAAACAAATTTTGTTAAATGTCACATAATTGTTAAATGTTCTTGTATTTTATTGTAGTTGCCCTGAAGACGGTTGCCGCTGCGCAACCGAAATATATCGGGAAAATAAATAAACTTAAAACAATGTTTTATTTTATTTGAAAAATGACCTAAAGCCTGATCAAATTTTTATATAACAACACAAAGGTCGCAAAAACTACCACAATGACAACAACGGATGGCCCGCCGATCGCAACCCAAACCATTGGATTTGCGGAAATAAAACTTAACTACAGCAACACAAAAACAACAATTAATAGACATCAGACTACCTCCAAGAAATTAGTAAGACTGAAAAGTAGTTTAAAATTTCTGTTAAATGTAGAAATCTAAATTAATTCCCAATTTTATCAAAATACCACACGATGTGATAATATTTTTAAGTTTGACAATACACATTTCCAGACATTAACAAACACAAAAATATTAAACCTTCTTATAAACATAAACATAACACTCTCATAAGAATCAACAACAAATAGCTGAGACAACAAAACTCTTGGAAAACAGCTGGACGAACAGACCATGAGCGCATTTTTGGAGAGAGAACAAAACGCAGTAAAAGACTAACAAAAACATTGCGGGAACATCATGAAATGAAACATGAGAAACTAAATAACAAACGGAACTTTGCTCTCTTGAACAACAACAGAACTGACGATTGGTTTGTAAATGAGACAGAATTGGAATTCCCGCCGGATATAAAATCATTACTTTCAAAGGGTCCAAAGTTTGCTCTTCCCATAGAACACGAGAAGCTCCTCTCATTAAATACATTGCCGATGGAGAAGAAATAGTTCAGACGATTAAGGAAAAGAGAAACAAGAGGCAGCGGTACTGCATTCTCTTTAATGGTTAAAGAGCATAGAGCGATGAAATACATAATGCAACAGATCGTGCAATATTAAATATAACTCAACGGACATACAAATTTCTTAAACAACATGACGATATTTTGATATTAACATCTGACAAAGGAATAAAACGGTAGCATGAAAAAGATTGATTATGACCATAGAATGATGGACATTTTGTCGGATCTAAACACCTATAGAATCGTCAGGAAAGACGCAACAACACGATTACAGACAAAGAACAACAATCTGGTGGACAAACTACATAAGATGGGCGTTATCTCAAAGATTGAAAAGAACAGAATGACGACAACTACGGCGATCTCTCCAAGAATATGTGGACTACCAAAAATACACAAAGAAGGGACACCATTGAGACCAATTTGTTCGTCAATTGGCTCACCATCCTATGGACTTTGTAAATACATTATACAAATTTTAAGGAATATAACATTGGACTCGAAATATAACATAAAAAACGCAACTGAATTCAAACAACGCATAAATAACACATACATTTGTGACGATGAACAATTAATTTCGTTTGACTTGGTATCATTATTTCCAAGCATACCAACGGATTTAGCATTAGACACAATCAGGAACAAATGGACTAAAATACAGGAATACCAAAGATACCAAAAACTTTATTTATGGAAATAGTAAAATTCTGCATCCAAGAGAATAGATATTTTACTACAAGGACCAAACATTTATACAATTAAAAGGAATGCCGAAGGATCTCCGGCTCACCTGTGATTGCGGACATCATTATGGAAAATCTTCTGGACACTACAATGGATAAACTAACCAGACCACCAAGATTATTGACGAAATATGTAGATGATATTTTTTCAATTATACACAAGATGACATCGATAAACACTGGACACCCTAAATTCATTTGACAGGAATATAAAATTCCTATGGAGCTGGAAGACAATGGAAAACTGGCGTATTTGGACTCTATGGTCATCAGACGAGGAACGAATTAAAACTAAAATGGTACAGGAAGCCAACAGCATCAGGACGAATCATCAATTTTAACTCAAACACCCAAGACGATGATAATAAATACACCAAGGAGCTGTATCCAACGGATGCTGAACATTTCGGATAAAATATACCATGAAGAAACGAAGATGGAATTACTAAATATTTTAAAGGACAACGATTTTCCGGATAACGTAATCAGGACATTATTTAAAAAACATAAATCACTATTGACAAAACTAAGAATGAAAAAACATATATATCGGTCACTTATGTACCCAAATTATCAGAAAGATTATCACATTCGGATTGTTATGACAAAGATGGAATAAAATAGCACATAAACCGGACAATACCCTCAAACATGTATTCAACAAAACAAAATCCAAGATAGAGATGACTAATAGAAGCAATGTGATATACAAAATACCATGCAATGGACAAGGAAATATACCGTGCAATAAGATATACATAGGGACGACAAAATCAAAATTAAAACTAGGATTTCCCAACACAAATCTGACTATAAATGAGGCATTACACAGACACACCAAAACAGCACTAATGACACACTGTGCAACTAGTGGCCATGCACCGAATTTCGAAGAGACGAACATATTAGATGAAGAGCGGCACTACAACAAAAGGTTCACCATGGAGATGCTACATATCATCAATACACCGAGCGCCACACGACTTAACTTAAGACTGATACTGACAACTGCGCTCACATATACAGACATTTATTGACAAGAATTAGATCGTGACGAACGTGGAGACGTCAAACGGTGCTGACGTGTTAAATAATGTATGTTACCAAAAAAAAAAAAAAAATTTTTTTAAATGTCACATAATTGTTAAATGTTCTTGTATTTTATTGTAGTTGCCCTGAAGACGGTTGACGCTGCGCAACCGAAATATATCGGAAAATAAATAAACTTAATAACAATGTTTTTATTTTATTTGAAAAATGACCTAAAGCTGATCAAAATTTTTATATAACAACACAAAGGTCGCAAAAACTACCCAATTTATATTTATATATTATAAGATCGGGTGACAATTTCGAATAGCTTCGAAGAATAACATCGTCACTTTGAAGCGATTGCTTTTAGTTTTACAGTTAATGGCTAACTGCACCTCAACTAACACATCCTGCCAAGACTGAGTTCCAGTTTCAATCGCCGGTAACTTGTTGTTCGGTGGCAATCAAATGCGAGTTTATTTTCTGATCTGAACAGAAACACCGTACAACAACTATACAGCGGATTAAACAGCATTTATTACCTGGTATTAGGTACAATTTGGCTTGAATTTTTCCTGATATGGACATTTACACGTGTAATCGAGTTGTCCAAATTTTCTAACATGTTATGACATATGTTCAAACCAGTAAAAATCATAAACTTTATCTAACGTCTTTTCATAACCTAAATGCATTATTGACTCCTGAACTTGGTTTAAGACAGACCATCTGCTAAACAAGTATTCGACCGTTTCTCTGTATTTTTTCAGCAAAATTCTTCTGTCCATAGTTTATAAGTTTTTGCAATATCTCCAGGAAGAGAAAAATCTTTTAATTTACGATTCGGCTATCTAAGAATCTTGACGCTCTTCTGGAATAAGCCAGTTGCTTGAGATCTCTGCCAAGTTAATTATCTTTTTATAGGGTGAAATGGTATATTAAAGTCGCCAAAATGTATGTATGCGTTGCTTTGCTTTGGGAATGAGGGAAGAACAATTGTAAAATAGAGAATAAAATTGTTTTGTTTGTATATTGATGAATTGAGTTGCAGAAAACAAACATTTAAAATTATTATTTCCAAAGACTGCAAGGGTATATAAACTTCGGCATAGCCGATGTTAGCTTTTTGATATCTTTTTTATAAATAGGGGGAAAGCATTGAAAGCCGAAGTGTGGGACTTGGTATCGACCTTTGTTAATAATCACCGCACCGCACTTAAACCTACCTAAGCTCCGTATTCCTCTCGCGGAACCAACGCTGAAGTACTACTTCACGAGGGGGAGATTGCACGCATGCCTCGTCTAGAGTTTACCTAGAACTGAAGTTTTGGTTACGCTGACGTTCAGCGCGACGCAAGGATTGCTTAATGACTGCCATGTGGCTAACAGCTAGCCAATTGTTTTGCGAGCTAAGTAGGATATCCATAAAGTAGTTGATAAATGGCCTCCCAATGCCTAGGCTTAGCTCTTCCCGTTCAGCAGAATATCTAGGACAGACAAACAGGACGTGTTCTGCGTCTTCTATATTCCCGCACAGTGTGTGCAAAAGGGATCTGTCTCATGTTTAAACCTATGCAAGTAGGATTTAAGGCATCCATATCCGTCAGTAACTGTGTCAAATAGAAGTCAGTCTGGCCATGTTTGCGGTTAAGCCATGGCCGAATGTCGGGGAGAAGGCGCCTAGTCCGGCTCCCATGGTTTTAGTCACGCCATCTGCGTTGCCGGTTAGTCAGAGTCGTCTCTCTTCTAACTAGCGGCGGATCTCTATTTCTTGCCTCGTTAGCCAAGAGGTCTAGTATTGCCATATCAGACAGCACCAGGCGGCATCTTCGGAGACTGTCCTAAACGCGCTTATGGTCCTGAGTGGCATGTTCGGTACGACGATCCGCAGTCCCGGCTGTAGGTGGGGGATGACATCGCTGGTGCCCATATGGCGGCGGCATATAGGATGATGGACCTTACCACCGTCGAGATGACCCATCTGCTCCATTGCTTGGGCCGCCGACTTTAGCCATAAGCCGAGTTATACTGCAGGTGGGTTTTGAATGTTAGCCTATGGTTCATCATGACTCCAAGGTATTTAATGTTATAGAGCATCCGGCGACTTCGATCCTGGCTGTTTTCCACTTTTTTCCTGCTGCTTATGAGCACGGCCTCGGTTTTGTGTGCGGCTATGGATAGTGAGTTTGCCTCCATCCATTCCAGAATCCTGAACACTGCTGCATTGGTGTTTTCTTCCGCTTGCTGGATATCCTTGGCCACAGTGACGATGGCGATGTCGTCCGCGAATCACACTATGCGGGTGACAGTTGGCCCGATTACTGATTCCGTGGACCAGCTGCTGTGTCGTAGAGTAGCACCCGATCTCGGAAATAGCTTCAGGTTAATGATGTACTCATATGTTTAATCGCTCTACGGACGCGATAATGGAGTCCCAGCTGGCCGAATTAAAAGCATTCCGTCATCCAACGTTGATATAAGGCAGTATTTTTTTGTTGCCGCCTTTCCAGCGTTGCCCTTCGATGGCTTAAGCGGCTATCTCTACACCGAACTGATGGCGTTGATAGTGCTGCGTTACCTCCTGAATCCGAACTGCCAGTCCGACAGTCCATGACGTTGCTCCAGTTCCTTCTCCAGTCTTTTGCAAATGATGCGCTCAAAAAGTTTCCCAATCACATCAAGCATACACAGGGGTCTGTATGCTGATGGGTCATCTATTTTATCACCGTTGGGAAGCAGGACCAACCTTTGTAGCTTCCACCTCGTAGGGAACTCCCGTTGCAGCATGCATGTGTTGAAAAGTTCCACAAACGTCGACGCGTTTTTGCAACTAGCAGTTTGATTACAAGAGCCGGGACCACGTCCCGAATGAATTCAACGAATGAAGATTGGGTTATTTTCCTTCTCACGGAATCCCTATTCATTTTGGTCCTTCGAGTAAAAGGAACTCTGTAGTTTTCCCCACCAGTGGTAAGAGACTCAGAGATTGAATCAGCTATAGGTAGCAAATAAAACAAAAAAACTCTTGTTTTCCCCCACCTGTGGTACGAGACAGTATAATATAAAAGCAATATATTGCTTAATGAATAAAAAGTGCGTGCGACCGAGTAAGTAAAGGCAGTTTGGCTAGTCGAGCAACTGCAATAATTTCGGCGGCGGTAAAAGCATTGAAGTTCGGAGTTGGCTTTTGGCGTATTCGAAGCCCAGATATCGAAAGTGAAAAAAAAAACAATATATAAATACAAAATTGTGTTTATGTATACACAAATATAGTTGGAAGTAGGCAACAAGAAGCATCAGCAAGCGACGACACAGTTGCAAAAGAAGCAGTAAGGCAACAAGATAGTTGCCAAAGACGAAGAGGCGAGACGTAATATAAAGCAAAAAGGCGAGCAAACTATCGCTACCCATTGCCGGACAAGCAGCGGCAGACAATCAGCGGCAGACAATCAGCGGCAGACAAGCAGCGGCAGATAACTCTACTTGGCGGACAACAGTGTCGAACGGTGTCAACGACAGGATCATCAGATAAGATATAAATTAAAATAGTTATAAGTACTTTTTTTTTTTTTATTATTTTATATTTTACTTATATCTTTATATTATATACTTATATATTATATTTATATATTATATACTTATATACTTATATATTTTTCTTATATTATATATTATATACTTATTACTTATATACTTATTTATATACTTATATACTTATTTTTTTTATATACTTATATACTTATATACTTATATACTTATATACTTATATACTTATATACTTATATACTTATATATTATTATATACTTATATACTTATATACTTATTATACTTATATTTATATATATACTTATATACTTTTTTTTTTATTTATATACTTATTACTTATTTATACTTATATACTTATATACTTATATACTTATATACTTATATACTTATAATACTTTATATACTTATATACTTATATACTTATATACTTATATACTTTTTATTATTATTTTTATATTATTACTTTATTTATTTTATATACTTTATTTTATATTATATACTTATATACTTTATATTTTTTTTTTATATACTTATATACTTATATTTTTTTTATATACTTTATATACTTATATACTTATATACTTTTATATACTTATATACTTATATACTTATATATTATATACTTTATATTTTTTTTTTTTTTTATATACTTATATACTTATATACTTATATACTTATATCTTATATACTTATATACTTATATACTTATATACTTATATACTTATATACTTATATACTTATATACTTATATACTTATACTTATATACTTATATACTTATATACTTATATACTTATATACTTATATACTTATATACTTATATACTTATATACTTATAATAACTTATATACTTATATACTTATAATACTTATATACTTTTATATTATATACTTATATACTTATATACTTATATACTTATATACTTATAAATACTTATATACTTATATACTTATATACTTATATACTTAATTATAACTTTATCTTATACTCTATATACTTATATACTTATATACTTATATACTTATATACTTATATATACTTATATACTTACTATACTTATATACTTATATACTTATATACTTATATACTTATATACTTATATACTTATATACTTATATACTTATATACTTATATACTTATATACTTATATACTTATATATTATAATTATATACTTATATAACTTATATACTTATATACTTATATACTTATATACTTATATACTTATATACTTATATACTTATATACTTTATATACTCTATATATTTATACTTATATACTTATATAATTATATACTTATATACTTATATACTTATATACCTTATATACTTATATACTTATATACTTATATACTTATATACTTATATACATATACTTATATACTTATATACTTATATACTTATATTACTTATATACTTTATATTTTATTTTATATACTTATATACTTATATACTTATATACTTATATATTATATACTTATATACTTATATACTTATATACTTATATACTTATATAATTTTATATACTTTTATACTTATATACTTATATACTTATATACTTATATACTTATATACTTATATACTTATATACTTATATACTTATATACTTATATACTTTATACTTATTATCTTATATACTTATATTATTATATACTTATATACTTATATACTTATATTGTAGCATGTTTTGGAATAACATATTAACAACAATACAAACATATTGTAGCAATTAGTTACAATATTTATGTGCGCAACATTCAAGTGCATTTGCCTCTTAAGTAACATGACCACCCATGAGTGCATGGTGCTGGACAATTGCTGTGTCGGCAAATATAACACGCGCGGCCGCGTTGGCCCAATATGTAATATGATACATCCTCACTCTACCGCTGCGACGGTATATAAACATACATACTTTTATGTAAACACTTATACATTTATACATAAGTATGTTTATACATAAGCATACCGCTCCTCTGCCTGCATGACTAGCAGCGCAGCTACGCGGTCTTAGCTATAGTCGACAATTGTTATAGAATTAAGAATTATTCAATAAACTGAGCTTAAACCATAAAGAACTATTGGTGTCTCTTAATATATATCTTCGAACCTACTACATGGCGACCGTGACAGGACACGAACCTGCAATCTTCGGATTGCAAACGCTAATACAAAATCTACTCCTCCAAAGCAAAACCAATTCCCAAGGAAATAAAGAACTGTCCCCTGGACTGTCCCGGACCACTGTGAATACAGTTGTATTATCAAACCTGGTGCAATGACCGGCACCGGTACCCGCTGAGCCCATAGGCCCCGGACATCAGCAGCTGAGACTACAAGCGTGAAAAGCAGGCCGCTTTTTACGCCATCGATGGAGCATCAGCGTGCCAACCGGCGACGACCAGCTGATGCTAGAGGCTAGCCGAAACAACAAAAATATAAATGAACAAGTTATGCGCTGCGTCGCACATTTTTTTTGAGTGTACTGCGATGCACATTTTTTTTTAATAGAATTAAAATAATCAATGTACAATTGTGCGGCATTAAAAGCTGTCCAA
Source organism: Drosophila willistoni (assembly GCF_018902025.1). NCBI lineage: Eukaryota > Metazoa > Arthropoda > Insecta > Diptera > Drosophilidae > Drosophila > Drosophila willistoni. The sequence continues at coordinate 72,533 of NW_025814676.1, read as the reverse complement.
TTAGAGTGTGGCCTGAAAACCATACGAAAAAATAGGCAGGGATATATGTAAAAAAAAAAAAGAAGAGCGTTCATCCAAAAAAAAAATTAAAAACAAATGAAATAAATATTTATTCCAAACCTTTTCTTTAAATGGAATGTTTGATAACAAAATAAGCAAGTTTGATGATACATTTGATACACTCAATATGGGGTTAATAGATACTAAACAGTGGACTCCACTGCAAATGTAATTAACAAAATAGAGTCATCAAATGTAGATTTGAAACCAACAAATGCACCTTTATTAATAATTGTGGTAATAATGAGCGCATATGTGTTATACAAAGCATATAAATTACACAATAAATGTGTAACAAAGAGAGCCCTAAGCCATACTAATGATCTTGATAAGATCTAAATAACATATGCATCAATTATTGTAACAGTGCATTTGAAACAAAAAAAAATCACTTTCCAAATTTACTAAATAAATAAAAAAAATTAAAAACAAATATATATATATCAATTGAATAAAATGAGTAAATTAGAAGATTATTTTAGGAAGATAGTAGATAGGAATCCTAACATTGAAGCAGATTTACTTGAGGTTTTTAGAATAGATAATGTCAATTCGGTACAGAATTCAATAAATTTAGTACAGATCAGATCAGCATACCTTGATTTGACTGGAGAAAAATTCCCAGTTCAAGGAAGTGCAATACAGATGTGTTTTCTTGTTACAGTGCCAAATATATGTTGTTTCTCAAATGCAACAGGTACATTTCGCTTCTACCTGATGGATGAAGCCGAACAACAATAAGTTGTCATAAAAATACCGACTAAAAAATAGTTACTACAAATTGAATACAATGCAAATACAAATTAAATAAGTATGAATAAAGTTGAAACTAAACATCTGCAAAAATATATTCCTTTTCTTGATTTCCTGATACATTCAGGACCAGTAAATAAAAAGTACAAGGAAATAAAATTTTGGATACAAAAAAACTACAAATTTAAATATATTTAAATAACAGACTATTACTAGAAAGACCTAAGAATAAGGATGTGCCTGCATGGGTACTGTTATGTATGTGACCCATCTCTAAGAAGCTGTTATCGTCGGACTGTTAAAAGGTCTGTTAACAGCTGCACTTCTCAGTCGTTCTACTAATTGCTTCGGAACAACATCGGACTCCCCTGCTACAACTACGAGGGACTTCTACTACTGCGACTACTACTACAGCTACGAGGGACTTCTACTACTGGACTTCTACTTCTACTACTATAACTACAACTACTACATATCCCAGATTTCTACTGTACAATTATCTATTAATAAACTATATATACATAAGTTTGCACAAACACAAAATTGGCGACGAGGATGGGATAATTCGTCAAACTTATATATGTATATGTCGTGTACAGTTACAATCGACCAAGCGAAAGCGAACAAAGAGACGCCAAAAACCGCATGCGTGCTGGCGCCAAGTTTATTGGAATAAAGAAACGGTACTTTCCAACGCGCGCATTTGCAGACAGACGCGCTACGACTACTGCAATTTGAATTGATGCTCAAACACACACACATACGATCGAATTCAACTACTAATGTCTGATTTGGAATCACATGAGGAAAAGCCCACCAAAGTGAATATTGCTACAGAACGCAAAACAACAAATAAATCAGTGATAATGTCAGGAGTGGGTCAGTTAGAACCATTTGATTTAAATCACCCAAACAAATGGACAACTTACAAGCAGCGTTTTGAGCTGTATCTTCTGGCCAATGACGTTACGGAGGAAGCACGGAAGAAGGCTGCATTGCTTACGCTGGCTGGCGCTCCACTGTTCGAGCTTCTAACGTCATTGGCATCCCCTACTCAGGTGAGTGATTTGACTTTATCGGAAATATATGAAATACTCAACCAACATTTGTCTCCATGTCAATCGGAAATTGCGGCCTACTACCAATTTCACAAGCGAGACCAACTAATTGATGAATCGGTTGCGAACTACATGGCTGCACTTAGGACTCTCGCTGTCGACTGCAAATTCGGAGCTGCGTTGGATCGCATGTTGCGCGATCGCTTCGTATGTGGAATGAAGGATGAGGGTCTTCAGAAAAGTCTTCTAGCAGAGGCAGATTTAACGATTCAACGCGCGATGGAACGCGCCACATCTAGTGAGGCCGCTGCTCACAGCGCTTGGGCCATGCGAAATACAGCTGAGAGCACTGAGTCGATTCACGAAGTGCAGACTAACGCGATCCGTCCAAGCCGACCCAATCAGCACCACCACCCATGCGATGGTTGCGGGGGTGCTCACTTGCGGAAACTGTGCCCACATCGGAACACTGTGTGCCATGCCTGTCACCGAGCAGGCCATCTTCAACGAGTCTGCAGGGCTGTAAGAGACCCGGGTCGTAAAGCATTCAACACATCGAGTGGCCATGACTCCTACCGAGGACCACACAAGCAAAAGCCGAATGATGAATACAGTGTCCACAGCATACTACCGTTGATTTGCCCAAAGGAAATCGTTACAATAATTATAAATAAACGAAAATGCCAATTCGAAGTGGATTCGGGGTCTGCGATCACAATGATAGACGAAGCTACGTTTCGTTATATCTGGCCAACGGATAGACCGAATATCCAAGATTGTGCTCTAGAGTTTACGGATTACCAGAAAAACCGAATTCCAGTTATTGGCATCGTGGATACATCTGTCCAGTACGATAATAAATACATTCCGAATCTTCCACTGGTTGTTACATCAAGCGATGGATCGAATTTACTTGGACGCAACTGGTTTATGCCCTTAGGCATCAGCATAGAAGGAATACATGCCATTAACGCTAAACTTAGCATCGAGGCAACTCTGGCGAAGTATAAGGATCTGTTTTCGTCTGAATTAGGCCGTTTTCGGGGGCCACCTGTGTCATTACAAATCAATACTGATGCAACACCAGTCCGACTGCCAGCAAGACGCATTCCATTTGCAATTCAAGAATTATATGAAGAAGAATTAGACCGTCTGTGCTCCCAAGGAATCCTAGTACCCATTGAATACTCCGACTGGGCGACTCCTACAGTGCCAGTAATTAAAAAGGATGGTACTATTCGCATATGTGGCGACTACAAGTCTACAATTAATAAAGTGATTAAGCAACACGGCTATCAAATTCCTCCAATGAATTCATTATTAGCATCAGTTGAAGGAGGATCCATATTTGCGAAAATCGACTTGGCTCAGGCGTACCAACAACTAGTGGTAGATGAGCAGTCTGCATTGATGCAAACCATATGTACACACAAAGGTTATTTCAAAGTAACCAGACTACAATTTGGAATTTCTTCAGCCCCGGGCATATTTCAGAGCTGCATCGAACGTATATTGCAGAACGTTTCTGGTGTTTTACCCTACTTCGATGACATAATTGTTATGGGAAAATCAGAGGAAGAGCTAGCGGTGCGTCTTAATGAGGTGCTTTCAAGATTTGATAAGGCCGGACTACGCCTACGCAGAGACAAGTGTCAATTTGGAGTTCCGTCAGTAGAATTTTTGGGATTTAAAATCGATGCATTGGTCGAAGCTATCAAGTGCGCTCCGGCTCCAAAAGATAAGAAACAATTACAAGCATTCTTGGGACTCATCAATTTTTACCACGCATTCCTGCCACATAAGGCAACCGTTGCAGAACCGCTTCACCGTCTACTGGATAAAAATGCGCCATGGGTGTGGGCCCATAAACACCAAGATGCCTTCATGAATCTAAAAAATCTTGTAACTTCACAAAATGTGCTAATGCATTTCGATGGCAAATTGCCAGTATTGTTAACGTGCGATGCATCTCCGTACGGAATCGGAGCGGTGCTGAGCCACAAACTTCAGGATGGATCAGAGAAGCCTATTGCCTTTTATTCTAGAACTCTCTCCAAGACAGAAAGAAACTACTCGCAAATCGACAGAGAAGCCGTTGGGCTTATATCAGGCGTTAAAAAATTTCACAATTATCTATATGGCCGTTCTTTTACTCTCGTCACAGATCATCGCCCATTGCTCGGAATATTTACAACGGCCAAGGCAACTCCAAATGTAATTTCCACACAGATGCTTCGAAGAGCAATATTCTTGAATGCCTATGACTTTACACTAATTCATAGACCGGGATCAAAAATGGGCAACGCCGACTTCTTAAGCCGATGCCCATTACCACAACAAGGCGAAGGCAACACTACAGAAGAAGTGTTAATGATTGAATGGGCTGGAACACCACTTGTCAGCGCTCAATCTCTAGCATTACAGACTAAGAAGGACGCGCATTTATCAAAGGTTCTGAACTGGGTGTTAAGGGGATAGCCCAATGGAAAAGTTGATCGTTCAGATCAGCTCTACTCGTATTTTTCTCGCCGACATGAGCTTTCAGCAAACAAAGGAATTCTTGTATGGGGCAACCGGTCTGTGATTCCCGAACCATCTAGACCGGCTTTACTTCAAGCGTTGCATGCTTCACACCCGGGGATTGTAAAAATGAAAGCCATGGCTCGAAGCTACTTTTGGTGGCCTAATATTGATGCTGAAATAGAGCTACTTGTGAAACGTTGCAATCCCTGTCAGCAAAACCGAAACGAACAGCCTCATACAACTACACATCATTGGGAATCTGCCAGACAACCTTGGTCACGCCTTCATATAGATTTCGCTGGCCCCTTTAATGGGAATACCTTTTTACTAGTCGTGGATTCATTTTCGAAATGGCTAGAAGTCTCTGTTGTGAAATCTACATCATCTGCTGCTGCTATTAATTTCTTGAGACAGCTTTTTGCAACGCACGGATTACCGGACGAAATAGTGTCAGATAATGGCACTGCATTCACGTCTGAAGAATTCAGGATCTTTATGAAAAACAACGTGATTCGACACATTCGGTCGGCTCCATTTCATCCTGCCACAAATGGGCAACTACGAGGGACTTCTACTACTGCGACTACTACTACAGCTACGAGGGACTTCTACTACTGGACTTCTACTTCTACTACTATAACTACAACTACTACATATCCCAGATTTCTACTGTACAATTATCTATTAATAAACTATATACACATAAGTTTGCACAAACACAAAAGGTACATAATATTTTTAAAGCAGACATAGAAACTATTAATGTAGAAGAATCAGATGAGGAGGTCTAAGTGACAGATAAAAAAAAAAAAAACACAAAAATAAACTTTCAAGCATGGAATGGGAAGAATTACTTCTCCATATCCAAAATATTAAAGAAAATTTCAAAAAATCATATAAATGCGTTACATAAAATACAAACATCCAAAAGGAAACAATAAACAGGCACGCAAAAATTCTAGTTGATTCTTTCAACGAAGCAAGAAATTTAGTGCATGTTAATAGAGAGAGCATAGGTAAAGCAAATTGGTCAAAGATTTCCAATCTACTGATCAAGCTACGAGCAAACCTAATCTCTATAAAGACAAAATACAATCTCGATATATTCGTACCTACCGTACTTAATTCACCCCTGAGCATAGACACCTGTAAAAAGGAAACAGAGCAAGAAGGTGAAGAATCTGAAACAAGCGAGGAAGAAATAGAAGAGAAAGATCTAAACGATCTAACAATTCCTGCGCTATTAACATAACCTGATATAGAAGCGTTGTCTGAACAAGACAACGAATCAGATTTAGACATCAATACAAGTGTAATAAACACAACTGACAGGATGGCAGAATTAAATGCCCGAAGGGCATATATGAAAGATATAAACATAGCCATACCTGAATTTAACGGCACGAAAATGCAACTCAAAAGATTCGTAACAGCTCTGAAGTTGGTAGATATGATGAAAGGCGACTACGAAAATATAGCAGTTGAGGTAATAAAATCAAAAATTATTGGCCCAACACTATATGAAGTCGAAGAAGAAACTTCAATAGAATCAATAATACAAAAATTGCAAGGCTTTGTAATTGGTGAAACATCCAAAGTTATAAAAGCCAGGTTGAAGAATACAACTCAGAAAGGTAAAACCGCTGACGAATTTACTTCGGAGATAGATAACTTACGCAAAACACTTCAATCTGCATATATCGAAGAAGGTATGCCTGCAGCACTTGCTCTTAAGAATAGCACAGACGATGCTATAGAAGCAATGATTGGAAATTGGGCAGGCGCATAATGCCAACGGATCCAACCAAGTTGGGTCACATTGTATCAACGCTATTCCCTTCAAGGAAGACGAGGAACTTAGCAGCAAGCGGAACACCATGTGCACCGATATTCACAGATGTTGCAGATGGAAGCAGGGAAGAGGATAAACGTACATTACGAAAGAAAGTAAATTGAATTTCCCGTCGAATGACATATTTTTCATTAAAATCGAATAAAAATTAGATTGTTTTTTTTGCCTATCAATATGAGATATTTTATGCAAAACTGCCCTTCTATTCTCCGTCTCTTTCTTTTTATCGGTATGACCTTTTCCGCTGTTTAGGTAAAAGGGATTTTGACTGCAATTGAACTCACAGGTAGTAACCACTCGGGCAAATATTAAAAACACTTAAATTTTTTTCGATTTTAATGAAAAATATGTCATTCGACGGGAAATTCAATTTACTTTCTTTCGTAGTTCAAGAAAAAAGTACTTTAGTATGAATTAGTGTCGTAAAATGGACTCGCCCAAAGGACCAAAAATTTGCATACAAAATTCAGATTTTCAATTGGCTCCAAATTGAAAGTTGGGGTCTAAATCCAAAATTAGTGGTATGCAGTTTATCTTAGTTTTGCTAGATCTTCAACTTCTTCGAAGATTTCAAACGTCTATCTTCAATATTTAAGATTTTGGAAAAAACGTCTTAAATAAATGCCCCCCAAAAAAAGGACTTCTCTTTGTTCAAATGCACATGTGAAAAAAACGGATTAAACTATGAAGACCATTTTTACGGTTCATAATCTGAACACAATAACCAACAAATTACAGAAAAAATTATTCGATTAAGTTATTTAGGAGCCAAAAAAATTAGAACTAAAAAAAAAAAAAACGTCTTAAATTCGTGTCCGCCACTGTATGTCAATTATTGTCACTCATCGAAGTCGGTCGTGTTTTTTTTTGCGCTCTCGCTTAAAGTTTGTCTCATTTTTTCGTGAAGCTAATTTATAATATTCAATTTAAATTCATTGCCTTACTAATACTTAACAAATCGCAATACTCATCGCAAAGTTTGCGTTAAATTTAAAACATTTATATAAATTTATAATCAAAACTTTAACAAACGCAAATATAATTTTGTTGCGCTGTTTAGTTTTCGATTTCGTTCTATTTTTGCTCCCACCCGCGCTCTCAATTTACAGTTCATAGTTTGTTTTTTTTGTGTGGTGTTGGTGCTCTCTATTCTTTTGTTTTCTCTTTTGATTGCGCTCGCGTCCGTTAACTTCGCACTGGTGACAAGTTTTTGTTGTTGTGTGTTTTAATACAGATAAGTACAAATATTCTCTCTTTTTGTTTTATCTTTCTAATTTGCATATTGCAGTTAGCTTTTGCCTTGGTTTGTAAACGTCTCTCTTAACATATATATTCATTTTTCCCTTTTTATTTACATATTTATTTATAATTTGTTTTTGTATAAATCAATTATTTGATAATGTCCGTCTGTTGCAAATATAATTGCAATAATCCCAGCAAGACCAGTGAAGACTTTCTTTACTGTAGACTGTGTGACAATGTAATGCACTTTAAATGTGCTGGTTACACAGTCAAGGTGCGGGATAGTATGGGGGGGATAAATGGGGCTGTGATTCGTGTCGTGGCTTGGAGCTCGAGATGCGAAGTTTTATGAACCGACTGGGGATGCATTTAAAACCCTGTCAGCTGGCGTTCATAAGCTCCAAGAGGAGTTTTGGCGATGGAGGTTCAATTCAGAAGTTCTAAACTTTTGATTGAATCTCCGACGCGAAAGAGGGCCAGGTTTCAGGGCGCGTCCCTCAGTCCGTCGGCACATTCGTCTCTACCAGTTCCGGCTTTCAACATTGACCCTATGTCACCAAATGTACAGCAGCTGATATCGTTTAGGAGTCCGGCTTTGGCAGGTGTGGAGTCTCTTCCCATTGCCCATGGAGACAGTATCCCACCTACTAACACGATATCGGTTGTAGTTTCCGAACCGTCCGGGCAAATATCCGTTTCCAGGAATATTGCCAATGAAGTAGTTACAAGAGGAGCTAGTAAAGAGCTGGCTTCTTCAGCTGCTGCTGCGTCTGCTGTGCCTAGTATTCCTAGTTCCCTTGTTGTAGAAGTAAGAAGTCGTGGCCTACATCCAGGGCAAAGTTCAAGTACCAAACATTGCTGTGGAAAAGTTACGTTTTTCATATACTCGGGACATTTATTTCGTCCATTAAAATAGGTGTCTCCCCAGATCTTTTTGGCCAAATATGTCATAAAGATTTTTGGCCGGAACACCTTGTTGTAAAAGAGTATACAATAAAAAAGAAGAATCGGCCTGCGATTAGCTTGCTACAAAATATTTAATATATAGACATGATCGGACTATCTACTGTTGACTCGGCGTTCTCGTCTGAAATTGTCGAGTCCTCCAAACAGGAATTTGTTTGTGTTAAAATTTCGTTTAATTCTTTTTCTGTCTATATTACTTGTTCGTATATTCCACCACAGTCCGACTTGGCAGTATACAATCACCATTTGGAAGCTATTCAACTTATTTCCTCATATCTCTCCGACAAAGACTTGCTCGTTGTTCTGGGATATTTTAATTTACCTGAGATTGCCTGGACCCTCTCATTTGATTCTGACTCTAGGATGCTCTGATAGACCTCCTTGGTTCTCACGTGAGTTATGTAACTTGAAGAACGTAAAGTCGAGATGTTATAAAAAATTTTAAAAATCCGGTAAAGCATCGGATTTTTCTCTATATGTAGTTGCTCGATCAAATGTTATGGATGTTAAGGATTATCTTCAGCGATGTAAAATTAGGTTTTCTCGCGATCCTAAGCAATTTTATAAATTTGTAAATGTTAAACGTGAGACATCGGTGCACCGTTTTAGTTGTCTTTCGAAAACAATAAAGCTTGACAATGATCAGGCAATTGCCGAAATGTTTGCTGATTTTTTCAAAACAACTTATTCCTCTTCGATTTATCAAGCAAATCCTCCTTATCCTCATCACTTGCAATCGTCTAATTGCATTTTAGACCCTGTGTTTGATGAAAGTTCGGTTCTTAGCGTGCTCAGTTCCGTCAAACCAATATATGCACCTGGCCCTGATGGAATACCAGGCTGTTTATTAAGGTTTTGCGCGGAGGCCCTATGTAAGCCAATACTTAAGTTGTTTACACTAACCTTCACATCGTCCCCCTCCCTCCTATCTGGAAGTAATCATATATTATACCCAAAGCATTTGAGAAAATAATAACATCTCAATTGCAGCATTTTTGTAGCTCAATCATTTCGTCATCCCAACATGGGTTTAAAAAACGTAGACATCTCACTCAATCAAAGGGTTCAAGACTGCCGTGAAAACTAACGTCATTTATACTGACTTCAGCAAGGCCTTTGACTCTGTCAATCATACTCTGCTTTTATAAAAACTAAACGCACTTGGCATCCCCAGCCTTTTGCTAGATTGGATTCTTCAATATCTTTCTAAGCGTACACAAAAGGTCCTCTTTAAGTCTTCATTTTCTAAGACCATCCAAGTGACCTCTGGAGTACCTCAGGGTAGTCATGTGGGTCCATTGCTATTCACTCTTTTTATAAATGATCTTCCATTGGTAGTGTCACATTCTCGGGTGCTTTTGTACGCGGATGATGTCAAGCTTTACCTCAGTTTTAAAGACATATCGTCTTCTTGCCTACTTCAATCGGATCTTAATGATCTTCAGAGTTGGTGTGAAAGAAACCTATTAAACCTTAACGGCTCTAAATGTAAAGTTATATCTTTTTATAGATGCACTCCATATTTAGCAACTTATTATCTTAACGACACTGCCTTAGAGCGGTTAGATATTATCAATGACTTAGGTGTTCTTATGGACCATAAATTAACTTTTAATCCTCATATTTCTGCTACAGTTAGTAAAGCTATGAATGATCTTGGGTTTGTGAAACGATGGTCAAAAGAGTTTAACGACTCGTACACAACAAAAATTATGTATACTTCTTTAATCCGTCCTATCTTAGAGTACGGATCTTGCATATGGTCACCTCAATATGAGACGCACCAAAGTATAATTGAATCTGTTCAAAAGAAATTTCTGCTTTTTGCTCTTCGCGGTCTAAATTGGGATCGCAATGTCAATTTGCCATCATACTCCAGTGGGCTTCTTTTAATCAATCTTCCTTCTTTAATTAAGGGCTATAACTTTATTGTATTATATTTATTTTGGCATTTACTTTTCTTGTTCTCCCAATGTTGTTCAAAACCTGTGACATCTATTGTTGTTTGGTTGTGACGACCCAACCAAATTAACTATTTTGGTATAGTAGGCCATCAATCTATGTAATTCCCCCTTTTAAGATTTGGGTATATGCGTTTACCCCCATTATTAATTCAACCTAACCCGGTTTATTAAAGATTGGATCAGCTAGCAAGTAAGTTTGCCATTTTGACATATCCAAGTTTGCTATTTTTAATGGAAGAGCTTCCATTAACTTTGGCAACACAATTGCCTCCACCTTAAGATGTCTTTTCCTTATATTTTGATTTTTTGGCTTTTATTAAGGACACGCCACACTTATTTCTGTATTTTGTTTAATTTTAGGTAATTTTAATATTTGAGCGGCCTGTTCAGACAAATTGGTGCTCTGTTAACCACAATCAATAAGGGATCTTAGAGTCTTATATCCAACATTTACATTTTTTATGTAAGGTATGGTGTCCCTTATTGCACAATGAACAGACCATTTCAAAGCTGAATATGACGTCATTTTCATCGGACAAATATGCTTTTATTGTAATTAAGTGCACTGACTCATTAACTATGTCAATCAGCCTAACATTTTTCGCGGATTCATTGTTGATCATCGTTAAATCAACGATCCGACTTAATTGTTCGGAAAATACCCTCCGATACCATTTATAATTTTTGAGTTTTTCATTTATTGTTTTATGGAATCTTTCTACGTCTGAAATTCCGTTTTTACTTGTTGTGATTTGTAACTTTACATTTCTTCTTGTAGCCAATTCTATTGGTTTGCTCACTTCAGTGAATACTTTCTTCCATATTTCTACTTAAAGCATCTACATGTTGAATTCTCGTTGCCGGCCTATGCTCTAGCATATAATCGTAGTTTTCTAACTGTAGAGCCCAACGGGCTATTCTGGGGTTAACTTCTCTTTGTTAAGTGTCAATGTAAGCGAGTTACTATATGTCGCGATCTTGAAATGCTTTTCGTGTAAATATACACGAAAACGTTTTAACGAATAAATTATCGCCAATGTTTCCGTCCGTCTGTCTGTCTGTCCGTCTGACCGTCTGTCCGTCCGTCTGGATCAACGCAAACTCCTCCTAGACCGTTGGAGCTACAGAGCTGAAATTTTGCATGTAGGCTTGTATATACTGCAGGCGTTGTATATCTCGGATTCAGCCGGATCGGTCCACTATATCATATAGCTCCCATACAAACCGCAAAGTCACGAACAGTGACTTTTCTCAATAACTTCGTTATTTTCTGAGCTATTGTCGTGAAATTCAATATTGGTGAGTTTATTATACATATAAACGACTGTGCCAAATTTGATCAAGATCGGCTGACTATATCATATAGCTCCCATAGGAACGATCGGTCGTAAACAAAGACTTTCTTCAATAACTTCGTTACTTTTGACGCGATTGCTTTCAAATTAAATATTTGTTAGTTTAGTGTATCTGTTAATGACTGTGCCGAATTTGATAAATATCGGGTTACTATATCATATAGCTCCCATAGGAACGATCGGTGGAAAACAGTGACTTTGATCAATATCTTCGTTATTTCCTATGCTAAGATTGTAGGCCGTTCTTTCGCAAACATTAGCCTTTTTAGCTTAAACGTTTTTTCACTTTGATGGCCGTTAGGTAAGGAAAGAGTTACCAAAAAAATTGCAAGGGTATACAAACTTTGACGCGGTCGAAGTTAGCCCGGCCCTCTGGTTGTATTTGCGCTTGATCGTATTATTTCAATAAAGGCTTGTTGAAATATGGAATATTCTTGTTCATTATAAAAGTATACTACAGTTTTCTTACCACAAATATATCTTTTAATTATATCCCTTGCGTAAACATTGGTCATTTCTTTGTATGTTATTTTTATGTTTGATTTATTAAAATAAGTTGTTGTTTCTGCTTTGTCCTCTGAACCTCCAATGAATTCTCTTTGCCTGTTGAAATAATTAATGGGTTTTTCTACTATTGGATTGTAGTTTCCATTATCCTCATGAGCACTAATGAAAACCTCATTAAGTTTTCATCTGTTTTAATTCTGGAAAGGGCATCTGTTTCGTGATTTTCTTTGCCGGGTAAATATTTAATTTTGTAATCAAACTCATTATAGCGGACGTTGACGATACTATGCGCAGTACGTTCAAGTGGCCCCTACGACACCAGGACAAAGCCTGTTACGCGCGAGCCCAAGCAGATAACTGCCCACCTCCCACCCGACCGACCGAGGGGTGCAGCCGTATAACGCACGGCACGAATCGCGTGGACAAAATACACAATAGAAAAGACAGACAAACACATAATACTATAGCTATCTATTAACTAAATGGGATAGGATAGATGTTTTAAGCATATTAATAGAAAACTCTGAGCCGATTACAGGGGATAGAAGATTGTAATCAGAGCAGAGGACCCTAAAAGGTTCATGCATAGCATAGTTAGAAGAACAACGACTAAAAATGACACCAAGCATAATTCTACGGTTAGTTAGGGACGGAAGGTTAATCAAGAGAAGTCTACTAGAATACGAAGGCAAATTGACATTGCGATCCCAGTTTAAGCCACGAAGAGCAAATAGCAAGAACTGCTTTTGAACGGATTCTAGTCTAATCTGGTGCGACTCATATTGAGGTGACCAAATGCAAGATCCATACTCTAAAATAGGACGGACAAGCGAAGTAAAAAGAACTTTAGTTGTATAGGGGTCATCAAATTCTTTTGACCATCTTTTAATGAAACCCAGGACACTCATGGCCTTTGCGACCGTGGTGGAAATATGGGTGTTAAAATTTAACTTATGGTCCATAAGTACGCCCAAATCATTCATATTATTTAGACGTTCTAAAGAGCTGTTGTTTAGAAAATAAGTGACCAGTTGAGGAGAGTTACGAAAAAAAGTCATTACCTTACATTTGGTAGTGTTAAGATTTAGTAGATTAAACTGGCACCAGGATTGAAAGTTTTTAAGATCAGCTTGTAGCCGACTAAATGAATCTGTATCTTTATAAGTAAGACAAAGCTTGACATCGTCAGCATACATAAGCACACGCGAATGAACAATGACTGATGGAAGATCGTTAATAAATAGTGTGAAGAGCAGAGGGCCAAGATGACTACCTTGAGGTACACCAGAAGTCACAGAAATGGAAACGGAAAAAGAAGACTTAAAAAGTACCTTCTGTTTTCTATTTGTTAAATATTCTCGAACCCAAGAAAGGAAAAGGGGTGGAAACCCAATGTCGCTCAGCTTAGAAAGTAATAGGGTATGATTAACGGAATCAAAGGCTTTGCTGAAGTCAGTGTATATGACATCAGTTTGTTTACTATTTTTGAACCCCTTGATAATTATTGATGTAAATTCTAAAAGGTTAGTGGTTGTAGATCTACGTTTCACAAACCCATGTTGGGATGGCGAAATAATAGAGCTGCAAAAATGTTGCAATTGAGAAGTTATAATTTTCTCAAAAGCTTTCGGAATAGCGGACAATTTTGAGATACCTCTATAGTTAGAGGCTTCGGACTTTTTGCCAGTTTTATGCAGAGGAATAATATACGACTCCTTCCAAATATGGAAAAGAGGAAGATTCTACAGACAATAGAAACAATTTTAAAATGGGTTTACATAATGCGTTTGCACAGAACCTGAGTACACATCCAGGAATACCGTCTGGCCCCGGAGAATAAACAGGTTTAACTAATTTAAGCTCGCTAAGAATAGAACTTTCATCAATCACTGGATTGAAAATGCAATTAGCCTTTTTTAAATGATAAGGATACGGACTTGCTCGATATTCCGTTGAGGAATAAGTTGTTTTGAAAAAACTCGTAAACATATCGGCAATTGCCTGATCAGTACTCGCTTTTTTATTTTGAAAAGACAAAAAAGATGGGTGCACAGAGGTCTTACGTTTAGAATTAACAAAATTATAAAATTGTTTAGGATCAGAAGAAAACTGAAGCTTACACCGCTGAAGATAATTCTTATAGCATTGTGTATTAAGCATCATGAATTTTGAACGAGCGACTGTATACAGAGCATAATCTGATGAACGACGTGTTTTTTGAAACTTCTTATAATATCGTGTCTTCACATTTTTCAAATTGGATAGCTCGCGAGAGAACCAGGGAGGTTTGTTAAGCCGCTCCAGCCTACCAAGAGGCACACAAATATCAAAGAGTGAATTCAGAGTATCATAGAAAAAACGAACAGCCGAGTTCATATCACTACAATTGTACAGATAAGACCAATCGGTAGTAGCAATGTTTTCATTAAGGCTGGCAAAGTCAGTCTTACAAAAGCACCTAGTTAGAGGTAACTCATTTGAACCAAGTAATGGTGAAAGCAAGGGCAAATCAATTTTTAAATTTAATGTAGGATGAAATTTGTCTTCTGGAAGAACAAACGGTTCGATCCTAGAAACCTCACAATAAAAAGAATCCAATACAAAAATAAGATCTAACGATTTTCCATTAGAATTTAAGACAGGATTGACTTGGGATAAAGATAAGCCTAGAAGGCCATCAATAAAGTCATGTGACAAAGAGGGCAGCAACGTGGTAGATTCATCTGTTAGTGACCATGCTAAAGCGGGTAAATTAAAATCACCTACAACTATGAGCATGTCTTGACTCGAAACTAAAGAGGAGACAAACTGAATTGCCTCTAAATGATTTAAATATACCACCATGTCTGACAATGGTGGAATATAGGAACAAGTAATGAAAGCATTGAAAGATTTAAAATTTACTTTAACACCGACAAACTCAATCTCCTGGCTACTAGAAAATTGAATCATTTCAGATGATAAAGCAGCATCCACAGCTATCAGAACGCCACCACCTATGCGAGAAATCCGGTCACGTCTGAAAATAGAAAAGTTTGTGGAAAAAACTGATGCATCAGCAATATCAGGTTTTAGCCACGTCTCTGTGAAAGCTAGAATGTTATGCTCAAAGAAAGACTATCTACATAGAGATTAGGAAGTTTAGATTTCAGTCCTCTAACGTTCTGGTAACCCAGGTTAAGGGACGAAGCTAGTTTTTTGACACACCAGCAGATGCTGATGTGGCAGGAATAGTATTAGTTGTTGTTGTAGGCAAGCGAATCGGTTGCCGATTTTTCTTTTTTACAGTATATTCCTTAACTATTACATGTTTAGGCCAAAAATCTTCTCGACATATAGTGTCGAAGATATTGGCAGAAACACTAATTTTAAAGGACGAAATGTCCCGAGAATAAGAAAATTTAAACTTCTCCACCGCAATATTCGAGACGTTAACTTTCTTCCGAATATAGGCTATTACATCATCAGATGTGACAACAGGGTCTAGCCTAGAAACAAATATATGTTTCTTTGGTGGTATGCCAACGAGAGTTCGCGGTCCCGAAGCGTCAGCCGCAGTAGTAACGTTGGACAAGTCACCCACTGCAGCAGTCAACTTGTTTACGGGCCCTCAATACTTTTAGAACTATCGGCAATATCCATTGGAATGGGTAATTGCCCAGACACATCGGACACTACAATAGGCATCGTTTTTAAGAGATCATTCCCAGTGATACCGGTAATTCATTACTAATAGCATTCACAACCGGGCTCTTAAATGATATCAATTGCTGTACATTAGGAGTGGACGGTGCATGAGACCGGTCGGGGACGATAAGAGACGCTGGCGGATCTACAGATACAGAAACACCCCAAGGACTGGTCCTTTTACGTTTCGGAGACTCATTCATAAGCGATAAACTTCTGAACTGAGTCTCCACCGCAGTAAACTCCGCTTGTAGTTTATTAAAACCTGCCCTTAAAGTGTCAAAACTATCTCTAGTCCTCCTCATGAAAGAGCGCATCTCATTCTCGACCTCCCGGCAAGCATCACATCCATATTTTAAGCCACCACCTTTAGCAATAGACTCCTTGATTCTGCCTGTGTAACCTGCACACTTAACGTGAACCGCATTGTCACACAACCAGCAAAGAATATAATCATGGGAGTCAACCGCATTAGTGCAACTATGCAATTATTTTTTGAGCAGACAACCATTTTATCAAAAGTTTAATTTAGTTACAAGAGGAAATACAAAAAATTAAAAAATAAAAATTCTAAAGGTAAAAAATCTGTGTATAAGAATATACTGACCAGTTCTGACACAAGGGTTAATCTGCAGAGTAAGCCTTCACAACTAAAGAATAAAAAGAAGTGAAAACACAAAAACAAAAACACGTATCACAGAGTCGCGGGTGGGCAAAAGACGAGAGCGCAAATCAATCAAGAATAGGAAAGAGCCGGAGAGCGCGTCAAATTGAACACATGCAACAACAATTTGTACGCAAGAGCGCGAGAGTTAGTTAAAACGGTAAAGACACAAAAGCAAAAGAGATAAACAAAACAACAACACCGCTAATGCAAGTATTGTTGTAAGTTTTGATTTTATTTAAATTTAAACAAAAACGACAGCAAGAACTCGCGAGATGAAAATAAAATTCGGATGTTGTAATTGTTATTAATTAAACCGATAATTTAAGAGTTATGTAAAAGTATTTAATCGCGAGAAAAAATAAAAGTTGATAAGCGCAAAAAAAACACGTCCGTCCTCTGCAACGAGTAAAAGTTTTCAAGTTTTAGTTTTATTCTCTATCGTTGAAGTTTCATATTTGATTCTTTTATATTGCTGAGCCATACTAAAGGCTTATGGTCGCTTAGAATTTCGATCTTTCTGCCAAAAAGGTATGGTCTGAAATACTTTGTTGCCCAAACTATTGCTAGTAATTCTTTTCTATAGCTGAATAATTGATCTCATGTTCGTTCAACGTTCTGCTTGCGTAAGAAATAGGTCTATGGTCCTGGAGATGAACGCACCTAAAGCTATATTGCTGGCGTCTGTGGTTAGGAGAAGTGTTTTTTTAATCGGGATATGCAACTATATTTGTGTATACATATACACTAATTTGTATTTTTATATGGAAATAAATCATATTTTTATACCCTTGCAAAAAGGGTATATTAATTTTGGTCAGAAGTGTGCAACGCATAGAAGGAAGCATCTTCGACCATATAAAGTATATATATTCTTGATCAGCATGACGAGACGAGTTCATATAGCCATGTCCGTCCGTCCGTCCGTCCGTCCGTCCGTCCGTCCGTCCGTCCGTCTGTCCGTCTGTCCGTCCGTCTGGATCAACGCAAACTCCTCCTAGACCGTTGGAGCTACAGAGCTGAAATTTTGCATGTAGGCTTGTATATACTGCAGGCGTTGTATATCTCGGATTCAGCCGGATCGGATCACTATATCACATAGCTCCCATACAAATGGCAAAGTCACGAACAGTGACTTTTCTCAATAACTTCGTTATTTTCTGAGCTATTGTCATGAAATTTAATATTGGTGAGTTAATTACACATATAAACAACTATGCCAAATTGATCAAAATCGGGTGCCTATATCATATAGCTCCCATAGGAACGATCTTTCGAAAACAGTGACTTTGGTGAATAACTTCGTTACTTTTGAAGCGATTGCTTTAAAATTAAACATTTGTTAGTTTAATATATCTCTTAATGACTGTGCCAAATTTGATAAGGATCGGGTAACTATATCATATAGCTCCCATAGGAACGATCGGTGGAAAACAGTGACTTTGATCAATATCTCCGTTATTTCCTATGTAGGCCGTTCTTTCGCAAACATTAGCCTTTTTAGCTTAAACGTTTTTTCACTTTGATGGCCGTTAGGTAAGGAAAGAGTTACCAAAAAAATTGCAAGGGTATACAAACTTTGACGCGGTCGAAGTTAGCCCCGGCCCTCTGGTTTTTTTCAATTTCGAAATCTGTGCTTCGAATACGCCACACACCAACTCCGTAATTAATTGTTTTTACCGCCGCCAAAATTATTACAGTTGCTTGAGTAGCCAAACTGCCTTTATTTAACTCGACCGAATGCACTTTTTATCTAATTATCAATCCCTGAGTCTCTTACCACTGGTGGGGGAAAACTACAGCGTTCCTTTTTCTCGAAGGACCAAAATGATTAGCGATTCTGGGAGAAGGAAAATAAACCAATCTTCATTCGTTTAATTTAATATATGAACTGATTTTATTTAAAAAATTATTGTGTATACAAATGAATTCTTAGACTCGAGACTGGAGGCGACAATTGTTCTTAAAACTGCTTCTTATTTAAAAATTGCTTATATGCCCATCGTTGGCGACTTGATATTGTGGCGTTTTTGGTTTTAAGTTTCTCCACAGAGTGCGAATCCATGTTTGTTTGGTTTTAAGCAATACTTGCCATATGAATTTTTTATGTTTCGCTTTGTATATTTCTTTGGTCAATTTGATTTGGTGAAGCCATTTCAGCTGACCACGATGTTAAATCTAAAACAATGTGAAAGTCGTGTGGGATTATATACTTTGAAGTTTGTGTGTCAATAAAAGTAAACCCTATGGATTTGGTTACTTCTTAAGTAATTCCCTGCATGTTTACAATTTGATTTGTTTGAATGCATTGAAAAGTGTCGAAATTTTCTTTGAAGATAGTTATTTCTGCACCTTTATCTATTAAGAGTACTAACAGTTTTCCTGTTGCCACATTTGTGAAAGTAACGTACGTATTTTGACTAAGACTGATGGCGTAAGTCTTGCTGGTTTTTACTGCTGGGTATCTAACGGTGCTTTGAGTGAGTTTGCCGTAGCATCCTGTGCTACTCGGACATTATTATTGTTGTTATAACCATTCTGTTTGTTATTTCCTCGATTTCCTCTATTATTATTCCTGTTGTTTCCTGTGTTGTTATTATTTCGGTTTTACTGGTAGTTCTGGCCGTTATTGGGGTTATTATAATTTTTGTAATAACCACGACCATTGCCTCTACCGCGATAATTATATCTGTTATTATAGTTACCACGGCCTCTTTGGGCAAACAATACAGAGTTGGAGTTTCCAGTCATTTCAGTACTCTGTTCTAGGTACTTCGTGACAGCTTCATTCATTGTTTTGAAGTTTCCAGCCTCTATTATTGTCTTTAGCTTACCATGTTCGCAGTTTTTCAAAATTGTTTTAATGGCTTCTTTCGTACTGAATTTTTCAGCATGTTTTGCTGATATAGCCCTTCATGAATATACGAAGCGTCCAAACGCTGTCGTAAATTGTTAATATCTGTTGTGAATTCATCGGCCATTTTTCCATTTTGTAGCACTTTGGACAATCGAGCTTTTACTAAGTCGGAAAACATCCGAAGTCGGTGAATCACCGACTATAGTCTCCTCCAATTTCTTTATTATAGCATCGATTGTTGTCAAATCTTGAATTTTGCATAGTTTGGGGCCAATAATTTTGTACTTTATTACATCAACAGCTGTGGTTTCAAAATATCTTTTGGTGACATTAACCAACCTCAAGGCTCCTATAAATCTTTGAAGATTCTCTTTTTGGCCATTGGATTATGGAATGGCGCTCGAAATATCTTTCATATATGCTCTTTGCGCTTGTGCTTCTGCCATATTGTCTTTTATATTTATGACACTTAAGTTGAATTCTAAATCCTGATTCGGTGTCTTGTCAGACAATGTTTCTAGTTCTATTTCGTTATCTTTCTCAGCGCAGGAATTGTTAGATCGTTTAGATCTTTTACCAATATTTCTTCCTCGCTTGTTTCAGATTCTTTACGTTCTAACGCTGTTCTTTTTCTTTTAGGTAGGTACAAATATATCGAGATTGTATTTTTCTTTTTTAGCAATTAGGTGTGCACGCAACTTTATCAATAGGATACAAAACTTTGACCAGTTCATTTTACCTATTTTGAATCTGAACTGCAAGGGTATAAAAACTTCGGCATTGCCAAAGTTAGCTTCTTTGATAATTTTTTTTTTAAATTAATATTTTTATAACAACAAATAACTCGGTTTTTTTGTGGCGAAAATCGGGGTTTTTGACTTTCAAGTGCCTTTAAAAATCGAAAAAAAAATTTAAAAATAAAAACTCGAGAGCGTTACTTGGGGAATTGTGTCCTTTAACGTTACGATGTTCACCGCAAACCACATTTTTCGAGGTCCCGCCGGAGATTGCGTATATCTCACTCATAATTTAATATTTTTGAATGAAAAATTGTCACACATATTGTTTTAATGTTGTATTATCACATAGGCAACCAAAAACTGATACCATCCGTATCGACAATATTGTTGCTGGGCTTTATCCATTAGGTAGAAGCAATGCGTGCTGCATTTGAATAAAAGCATACATATGGTACTTCGTTGAACTAGGAAATCTTCTAGTGTTATATCAAGGTAAACTGACCTATCTTGGACCAAGTTTATCGAGCTTTGTGGTGAGTTACTTTGTTCGCTTCTGAAAACCTCAATTAGGTCGGACACTATATTGGAATGCCAATCTAATATTTTACCGAAGTAACTGTCTAGTGTGTTTTGTTTTTATTTTTCTTTGATAACGTTTTTTGAAATGCACTATTATAATAATTGAGGCATATGTTGTTTAGATCTTATCAAGATCATTAGCATGGCTGAAGGCACTTTTCGTTACACATTTATTGTGTGGTCTGCATGCTTTATAGAATGCATATGCGCTCATAATTATCAAAATTAGAAAAGAAAAATTTCCTTTAACATGTCCCTACCTAATGTTCGCTTTACAGGCTGCACTGCTATCGGGCAGATACGGTTTCGCTCAATTTTACAATGATTCTTAGAATTTTGTTATACCATATGGTATAATAGGTATATACCTATAGGGTGAAATGGTATTTTAAAGTCGCCAAAATGTATGCAACAGGCAGAAGGACCCTTTTTCGACCCCATAAATTATATATACTCTTGATCAGCATCAACAGACGAGTCGATCTAGCCATGTCCGTTTGTCCGTCCGTCCGTCTGTCCGTATGAACACATAGATCTCAGAGACTGTAAAAGCCACCAAATTTGGTATGTAGACTCGTGTAGTATGTAAAGTGATCAAGTTTATTTAAAATTTTTGCCACGCCCCTTTTCGCCCCCGAAATTTAAATAAAGCGTTGATCTCAAAAACTAAGAGACACCATAGTTGGTATGTATATTTGTAAATTAGTAAATTTACACATTTTGTATGTATAAAGATATTGCCACGCTCCTTTTCGCCCCGTAATTTGAAAAACTCGATTATCTCCCGTAACTTTCTACCTTGTGCAATAAAATTTGGCGCACTTAAATTTTTCCAGCAAAACACTAAATTTAATCAAAATCGGACAAAAATTAGCCAAGTTATGCATATCTAAGTTTTTCCATAAGGCCATAGTTGTCCGTTGGGTCTCTTGCTTGGGTGAAAGAGATACTAAGATATGTTTCTAAAAAGCATGTGAGAATGCATTTGTTTAATAAATTTGAACTATTTGCTTTAATGGTCTGGTTACTATACACTATACACCGTACTTAAAACGGCGAGACGACTTACTTACTTCATTTTATACCCTTGCAAAAAGGGTATATTAATTTTGGTCAGAAGTGTGCAACGCATAGAAGGAAGCGTTTCCGACCATATAAAGTATATATATTCTTGATCAGCATGACAAGACGAGTTCATATAGCCATGGCCGTCCGTCCGTCTGGATCAACACAAACTCCTCCTAGACCATTAGAGCTACAGAGTTGAAATTTTGCATGTAAGCTTGTATATACTGCAGTGGTTGTATATCTCGTATTCATCCGGATCGGACCACTATATCATATAACTCCCATACAATCGCCAAAGTCACGAACAGTGACTTTTCTCAATAACTTCGTTATTTTCTGAGCTATTGTCGTGAAATTTAGTGTTGGTTAGTTTATTACATATAAACGACTCTGTCAAATTTGATCAAAATCGGGTGACTATATCATATAGCTCCCATAGGAACGATCGGTCGAAAACAGTAACTTTTGTCAATAACTTCGTTACTTTTAACGCGATTGCTTTACATTTACACGATTACACTTTTGTTAGTTTAATATATCTCACTGTGCCGAATTTGATAAAGATCGGGTAACTAGCTCCCATAGGAACGATCGGTGGAAAAAAGTGACTTTGATCAATATCTTCGTTATTTCGATGCTAAGATTGTAGGCCGTTCTTTCGTAAATATTAGCCTTTTTAGATAAAACGTTTTTCCACTTTGACGGCTATAGGTAAGGAAAGAGTTATCAAAAAAGTAGCAAGGGTATACAAACTTTGACGCGGTCGAAGTTAGCCCCGAACCTCTGGTTTATACATATAGTTAAATTTTAAAAAAAAAATTCTTTTAAATTATTTATATTAATGAATGTATGCTCCATCGATGGCGATGCTCCTTGATTTCAGGTTCCGTGACGGATAGCAATGGACCGCACACTAGCAAATGGCCTGGGGTCAAAGCCAAAGAATCGGTGGGGTCTTCAGACATAGGAGAAATCGGCCGCGAATTCAAACAAGCCTCTAACTCCAGCCTCATACAACCCTCCCATATATGGTGCCCCAGGAGGGATGAAATGACAGGAAATCTGCTGGGTAGACCTTAGAAAATCTTTTTCAAGCACTCTGGATGCACCACATATGCTACCATTCGTAAGGCACGTGCCAGACTGGAAAAACGTTGGCTTGCTTAGCGATCGCGACGTGGACCTTCACTACGCGCTTCTCCAAGGTAGTGTCTAGTGGGAGTGGTTCCGCTCGCCGCCAGGACTATTGTGGTTCTCGTAGCCATGGTGGGCCGTGGCACCACAAATCCTTGTGTACAAGATCCTGCGCACTTATGCCGCGTCTAGGGAGATCTGCTGGATTGTCCTCTGAACGGACGTGATTCCATGGGGCATTTGTTGCAGTCACAATTTTAGCTAACCGATTATCGACAAACGTTGTCCATGTGCAGGGTGGCTTTTTTAACCACGACAGTACGACGGTGGAATCTGACCAATAAAATGCCTCAGCATTATCAATTGGGAGTTGTGGAAGAACTGCAGCTGCCAGTTCAGCTAGAAGCGTGGCTCGGCAAAATTCAAGGCGGGGCATTGAAACTGTTTTAACTGGGGCTACTCTAGATTTCGCTGCAAGAATGCAGCACGATATGCCTTGGTCATTGCTAACGCGCACGTAAATTGCGGCACCATAAGCCCGCTGTGACGCATCGCAAAAACAATGGAATTGAATGTCGGCGGAGTTCGGATCTGGTCAAGAAAAGAGTAGCTCTTTGTAAAATCCTGCCACCTGTGATGGAGTTCACTGGGTAATCGATCATCCCAACCTAACTCTTGTAGCCAAAGCTCTTGCATAAACACCTTGGCTTGAATTACAAAGGGAGCCAGCCAGCCAGCGGATCGAATAACTTGGCTATCTTTCCGAGGACTTCTCGTTTAGTATAATAAAACTCATCCGTAGTCGCTTTCCATCGGATTCCAGGTGTTTTTGCTATGCTAGCCTTTTTGATATCGAGGAAATCAGCATTTAGCAAATGACACTTTGGGATGCAACTAAGCACGCTCTTCACATTCGATGTCCACTTGCGCAAATGAAAGCCTGCTGAACCAAGAGCGTCTTGAAGTTCATTGACAGCCAGGACATTATCGACATACATATAGGACTTGATAGTATCGCTAGGCAAAGAAAACTTGTATTGTACATCACTTGCGAGTTGCTGAAGTACTCGGATGGCTAAGAACGCAGCACAGTTAGTGCCAAACGTGACGGTATTAAGCTCGTAATCACCAAGTTGCCCCTCTTTGTTTCGGAAAAAACGCCACTTGAGAATCTGAGTAGTGAGATCAGACTGAAGTACCGACTGGAGGTCTGTGCGACTGACCTCGGACAATGAACTTGGGTGTCGACTTCAAACTGAATTTTTTATCGCTTATGGAGACAAACTTCTGCAAAACCATGGTGGAAGCAACTAAAAGCCTTTTGGATTCGGACCGAGTGACTCTTGGGGCGGTTACCTAAATCTGTGGATGTGGTACCAATGACTTGACATTTTTTTTGGATTGCTCGTCGTGGCTTTGACGTGGCGGGCTCGTGCTCATAACCCCATAGAATGGCAGTTATAAAGGTAGTTTGCTGGTTTGGCACGGCTTGGAAATTAGCAAAAAACACAAACTGGAACGTTTAAGAAAACCTGCAACACTACCAAACCACTCAAGGAACGGCTTTGAAACGCCTTGAAGTTTATTAAAAAATCCACAAAACGAGTTTGTACGTTTGGGATAACTCGGAACATTGCCAAAAACCCTAGGAACATTGCCAAAAACCCTAGGAACGGCTTGGAACTCCTTGGAATTAAAATAGAAAACCGAAAGATGCGACTTGGGACACTTGGAACACCTTGGAATTCAGATATATAACGAAAGATACGACTTGGAACGCTTGGAACCCTTTGGAATTCAAATATAAACCCAAAGATACGACTTAACACTTTGGAATTCAAATATAACCCCAAAGAGACGATCGGCTATGCCGAAGCTTATATACCCTTGCAGTCCTTGGCAAAAATATTTGTACTTTTTGAAATTTCTTTCCCTGAAACTCATATGGTACTTCGTTGAACTAGGAAATCTTCTAGTGTTATATCAAGGTAAACTGACCTATCTTGGACCAAGTTTATCGAGCTTTGTGGTGAGTTACTTTGCTCGCTTCTGAAAACCTCAATTAGGTCGGACACTATATTGGAATGCCAATCTAATATTTTACCGAAGTAACTGTCTAGTGTGTTTTTGGTTTTATTTTTCTTTGATAACGTTTATTGAAATGCACTATTATAATAATTGATGCATATGTTGTTTAGATCTTATCAAGATCATTAGCATGGCTGAAGGCACTTTTCGTTACACATTTATTGTGTGGTCTGTATGCTTTATAGAATGCATATGCGCTCATAATTAATACACTTATTAATAAAAGAAAAATAGAAATTAGAAAAGAAAAATTTCCTTTAACATGTCCCTACCTAATGTTCGCTTTACAGGCTGCACTGCTATCGGGCAGATACGGTTCCGCTCAATTTTACAATGATTCTTAGAATTTTGTTATACCATATGGTATAATAGGTATATACCTATAGGGTGAAATGGTATTTTAAAGTCGCCAAAATGAATGCAACAGGCAGAAGGAACCTTTTCCGACCCCATAAATTATATATACTCTTGATCAGCATCAACAGACGAGTCGATCTAGCCATGTCCGTTTGTCCGTCCGTCCGTCTGTCCGTATGAACACATAGATCTCAGAGACTGTAAAAGCCACCAAATTTGGTATGTAGACTCGTGTAGTATGTAAAGTGATCAAGTTTATTTTAAATTTTTGCCACGCCCCTTTTCGCCCCCGAAATTTAAATAAAGCGTTCATCTCAAAAACTATTCAAGGTAGAGACACCATATTTGGTATGTATATTTGCTTAGTAAATTTACACATTTTGTATGTATAAAGATATTGCCACGCTCCTTTTCGCCCCGTAATTTGAAAAACTCGATTATCTCCCGTAACTTTCTACCTTGTGCAATAAAATTTGGCGCACTTAAATTTTTCCAGCAAAACACTAAATTTAATCAAAATCGGACAAAAATTAGCCAAGTTATGCATATCTAAGTTTTTCCATAGGGCCATAGTTGTCCGTTGGGTCTCTTGCTTGGGTGAAAGAGATACTAAGATATGTTTCTAAAAAGCATGTGAAAATGCATTTGTTTAATAAATTTGAACTATTTGCTTTAATGGTGTGGTTACTATACACTATACACCGTACTTAAATCGGCGAGACGACTTACTTACTTCATTTTATACCCTTACAAAAAGGGTATATTAATTTTGGTCAGAAGTGTGCAACGCATAGAAGGAAGCGTTTCCGACCATATAAAGTATATATATTCTTGATCAGCATGACAAGACGAGTTCATATAGCCATGGCCGTCCGTCCGTCTGGATCAACACAAACTCCTCCTAGACCATTAGAGCTACAGAGTTGAAATTTTGCATGTAGGCTTGTATATACTGCAGGGGTTGTATATCTCGGATTCATCCGGATTCGACCACTATATCATATAGCTCCCATACAAACGCCAAAGTCACGAACAGTGACTTTTCTTAATAACTTCGTTATTTTCTGAGCTATTGTCGTGAAATTTAGTGTTGGTTAGTTTATTACATATAAACGACTCTGCCAAATTTGATCAAAATCGGGTGACTATATCATATAGCTCCCATAGGAACGATCGGTCGAAAACCGTTCTTTCGTAAATATTAGCCTTTTTAGATAAAACGTTTTTCCACTTTGACGGCTATAGGTAAGGAAAGAGTTATCAAAAAAGTAGCAAGGGTATACAAACTTTGACGCGGTCGAAGTTAGCCCCGAACCTCTGGTTTATACATATACTTAAATTTAAAAAAAAAAAATTCTTTTAAATTATTTATATTAATGAATGTATGCTCCATCGATGGCGATGCTCCTTGATTTCAGGTTCCGTGACGGATAGCAATGGACCGCACACTAGCAAATGGCCTGGGGTCAAAGCCAAAGAATCGGTGGGGTCTTCAGACATAGGAGAAATCGGCCGCGAATTCAAACAAGCCTCTAACTCCAGCCTCCTACAACCCTCCCATATATGGTGCCCCAGGAGGGATGAAATGACAGGAAATCTGCTGGGTAGACCTTAGGAAATCTTTTTCAAGCACTCTGGATGCACCACATATGCTACCATTCGTAAGGCACGTGCCAGATTGGAAAAACGTTGGCCACGTAGCGATCGCGACGTGGACCTTCACTACGCTCTTCTCCAAGGTAGTGTCTAGTGGGAGTGGTTTCGCTCGCCGCAAGGACTATTGTGGTTCTCGTAGCCATGGTGGGCCGTGGCACCACAAATCCTTGTGTACAAGATCCTGCGCACTTATGCCGCGTCTAGGGAGATCTGCTGGATTGTCCTCTGAACGGACGTGATTCCATGGGGCATTTGTTGCAGTCACAATTTTAGCTAACCGATTATCGACAAACGTTGTCCATGTGCAGGTTGGCTTATTTAACCACGACAGTACGACGGTGGAATCTGACCAATAAAATGCCTCAGCATTATCAATTGGGAGTTGTGGAAGAACTGCAGCTGCCAGTTCAGCTAGAAGCGTGGCTCGGCAAAATTCAAGGCGGGGCATTGAAACTGTTTTAACGGGGGCTACTCTAGATTTCGCTGCAAGAATGCAGCACGATATGCCTTGGTCATTGCTAACGCGCACGTAAATTGCGGCACCATAAGCCCGCTGTGACGCATCGCAAAAACAATGGAATTGAATGTCGGCGGAGTTCGGATCTGGTCAAGAAAAGAGTAGCTCTTTGTAAAATCCTGCCACCTGTGATGGAGTTCACTGGGTAATCGATCATCCCAACCTAACTCTTGTAGCCAAAGCTCTTGCATAAACACCTTGGCTTGAATTACAAAGGGAGCCAGCCAGCCAGCGGGATCGAATAACTTGGCTATCTTTCCGAGGACTTCTCGTTTAGTATAATAAAACTCATCCGTAGTCGCTTTCAATCGGATTCCAGGTGTTTTTGCTGTGCTAGCCTTTTTGATATCGAGGAAATCAGCATTTAGCAAATGACACTTTGGGATGCAACTAAGCACGCTCTTCACATTCGATGTCCACTTGCGCAAATGAAAGCCTGCTGAACCAAGAGCGTCTTGAAGTTCATTGACAGCCAGGACATTATCGACATACATATAGGACTTGATAGTATCGCTAGGCAAAGAAAACTTGTATTGTACATCACTTGCGAGTTGCTGAAGTACTCGGATGGCTAAGAACGCAGCACAGTTAGTGCCAAACGTGACGGTATTAAGCTCGTAATCACCAAGTTGCCCCTCTTTGTTTCGGAAAAAACGCCACTTGAGAATCTGAGTAGTGAGATCAGACTGAAGTACCGACTGGAGGTCTGTGCGACAACCGAATGCTTATGTGACAGACATTCAAGTTTCTATTGACCTTTTCGTTAATGCCTGTCACTTCGGGTGATACTCCTTCATACAGAGATCACAGGAGCGTACGAAACCACTCGGTGAGGAAATCGTTTGCACAGTGCCCAAAAGCACGAATGGATGCCTGTAGAGCATTCTGATGATCTTGTAATGCTTTATCGCACTCATGGGAAATTTGAGGCAGGTCAAGAAGTGCTCGGAATTGACTGTTAACGATAAGTCGCTTATTTTCGAAACGCTGTTTGAGTGCGTTCCATGCCGTTTCAAAACCATCATTTGTAAGCGGGAATTTTGCTACAATGAGGTTGGCTTCACCCCTTGTTTTCGCTGGGAGATGTTGTAGGTGGCCGTAAACAAGTCACGGAACGGAGGCCATTTTAGGTAATCTCTCGTTAAGACTTCTGTGTCAATGGGTGGCAATCGACACCCTCGTTCTGCTGGTTCAGAGATAGACCTATGACGGTTCGAAAGAGTAGGAGCAGACGCATCGTGGATATGCTCGTTTAATCGAGCCGTGCATCGTTCGTAAACTTGGTAGCATTTGTCATATTTAGCTTGGATGGCTAAATCTTCAGAGCTATCGTTTTTACTATCTGGGAGTGCCTCGAATTTCTCAAATTCCTGCTCGACCTTCTCCCACAACGCTCGAACTCGATCGCGACGGACTTGGAGCGTAAATACGCTGACCTCGGACAATGAACTTGGGTGTCGACTTCAAACTGAATTTTTTTATCGCTTATGGAGACAAACTTCTGCAAAGCCATGGTGGAAGCAACTAAAAGCCTTTTGGATTCGGACCGAGTGACTCTTGGGGCGGTTACCGAAATCTGTGGATGTGGTACCAATGACTTGACCTTTTTTTTGGATTGCTCGTCGTGGCTTTGACGTGGCGGGCTCGTGCTCATAACCCCACAGAATGGCAGTTATAAAGGTAGTTTGCTGGTTTGGCACGGCTTGGAAATTAGCAAAAAACACAAACTGGAACGTTTAAGAAAACCTGCAACACTACCAAACCACTCAAGGAACGGCTTTGAAACGCCTTGAAGTTTATTAAAAAATCCACAAAACGAGTTTGTACGTTTGGGATAACTCGGAACATTGCCAAAAACCCTAGGAACATTGCCAAAAACCCTAGGAACGGCTTGGAACTAAAATAGAAAACCGAAAGATGCGACTTGGGACACTTGGAACACCTTGGAATTCAGATATATAACGAAAGATACGACTTGGAACGCTTGGAACACTTTGGAATTCAAATATAAACCCAAAGATACGACTTAGAACACTTTGGAATTCAAATATAACCCCAAAGAGACGATCGGCTATGCCGAAGCTTATATACCCTTGCAGTCCTTGGCAAAATATTTGTACTTTTTGAAATTTCTTTCCCTGAAACTCATATGGTACTTCGTTGAACTAGGAAATCTTCTAGTGTTATATCAAGGTAAACTGACCTATCTTGGACCAAGTTTATCGAGCTTCGTGGTGAGTTACTTTGCTCGCTTCTGAAAACCTCAATTAGGTCGGACACTATATTGGAATGCCAATCTAATATTTTACCGAAGTAACTGTCTAGTGTGTTTTTGTTTTTATTTTTCTTTGATAACGTTTATTGAAATGCACTATTATAATAATTGATGCATATGTTGTTTAGATCTTATCAAGATCATTAGCATGGCTGAAGGCACTTTTCGTTACACATTTATTGTGTGGTCTGTATGCTTTATAGAATGCATATGCGCTCATAATTAATACACTTATTAATAAAAGAAAAATAGAAATTAGAAAAGAAAAATTTCCTTTAACATGTCCCTACCTAATGTTCGCTTCACAGGCTGCACTGCTATCGGGCAGATACGGTTCCGCTCAATTTTACAATGATTCTTAGAATTTTGTTATACCATATGGTATAATAGGTATATACCTATAGGGTGAAATGGTATTTTAAAGTCGCCAAAATGAATGCAACAGGCAGAAGGAACCTTTTCCGACCCCATAAATTATATATACTCTTGATCAGCATCAACAGACGAGTCGATCTAGCCATGTCCGTTTGTCCGTCCGTCCGTCTGTCCGTATGAACACATAGATCTCAGAGACTGTAAAAGCCACCAAATTTGGTATGTAGACTCGTGTAGTATGTAAAGTGATCAAGTTT
Source organism: Drosophila willistoni (assembly GCF_018902025.1). Classification (NCBI taxonomy): domain Eukaryota; kingdom Metazoa; phylum Arthropoda; class Insecta; order Diptera; family Drosophilidae; genus Drosophila; species Drosophila willistoni. Next base: position 41,999 of record NW_025814676.1, on the reverse strand, counting down.
AATTTAAATTTTTGCCACGCCCCTTTTCGCCCCCGAAATTTAAAAAAAGCGTTGATCTCAAAAACTATTCAAGGTAGAGACACCATATTTGGTATGTATATTTGCTTAGTAAATTTACACATTTTGTATGTATAAAGATATTGCCACGCTCCTTTTCGCCCCGTAATTTGAAAAACTCGATTATCTCCCGTAACTTTCTACCTTGTGCAATAAAATTTGGCGCACTTAAATTTTTCCAGCAAAACACTAAATTTAATCAAAATCGGACAAAAATTAGCCAAGTTATGCATATCTAAGTTTTTCCATAGGGCCATAGTTGTCCGTTGGGTCTCTTGCTTGGGTGAAAGAGATACTAAGATATGTTTCTAAAAAGCATGTGAAAATGCATTTGTTTAATAAATTTGAACTATTTGCTTTAATGGTCTGGTTACTATACACTATACACCGTACTTAAATCGGCGAGACGACTTACTTTCTTCATTTTATACCCTTACAAAAAGGGTATATTAATTTTGGTCAGAAGTGTGCAACGCATAGAAGGAAGCGTTTCCGACCATATAAAGTATATATATTCTTGATCAGCATGACAAGACGAGTTCATAAAGCCATGGCCGTCCGTCCGTCTGGATCAACGCAAACTCCTAGACCATTAGAGCTACAGAGTTGAAATTTTGCATGTAGGCTTGGTATATATTGCAGGGGTTGTATATCTCGGATTCATCCGGATTCGACCATTATATCATATAGCTCCCATACAAACGCCAAAGTCACGAACAGTGACTTTTCTTAATAACTTCGTTATTTTCTGAGCTATAGTCGTGAAATTTAGTGTTGATTAGTTTATTACACATATAAACGACTCTGCCAAATTTGATCAAATTTGATCGGGTGACTATATCATATAGCTCCCATAGGAACGATCGGTCGAAAACCGTTCTTTCGTAAATATTAGCCTTTTTAGATAAAACGTTTTTCCACTTTGACGGCTATAGGTAAGGAAAGAGTTATCAAAAAGTAGCAAGGGTATACAAACTTTGACGCGGTCGAAGTTAGCCCCGAACCTCTGGTTTATACATATACTTAAATTTAAAAAAAAAAATTCTTTTAAATTATTTATATTAATGAATGTATGCTCCATCGATGGCGATGCTCCTTGATTTCAGGTTCCGTGACGGATAGCAATGGACCGCACATTACCAAATGGCCTGGGGTCAAAGCCAAAGAATCGGTGGGGTCTTCAGACATAGGAGAAATCAACCGCGAATTCAAACAAGCCTCTAACTCCAGCCTCCTACAACCCTCCCATATATGGTGCCCCAGGAGGGATGAAATGACAGGAAATCTGCTGGGTAGACCTTAGGAAATCTTTTTCAAGCACTCTGGATGCACCACATATGCTACCATTCGTAAGGCACGTGCCAGATTGGAAAAACGTTGGCTTGCTTAGCGATCGCGACGTGGACCTTCACTACGCGCTTCTCCAAGGTAGTGTCTAGTGGGAGTGGTTTCGCTCGCCGCCAGGACTATTGTGGTTCTCGTAGCCATGGTGGGCCGTGGCACCACAAATCCTTGTGTACAAGATCCTGCGCACTTATGCCGCGTCTAGGGAGATCTGCTGGATTGTCCTCTAAACGGACGTGATTCCATGGGGCATTTGTTGCAGTCACAATTTTAGCTAACCGATTATCGACAAACGTTGTCCATGTGCAGGGTGGCTTATTTAACCACGACAGTAGGACGGTGGAATCTGACCAATAAAATGCCTCAGCATTATCAATTGGGAGTTATCGAAGAAATCAGCATTTAGCAAATGACACTTTGTAATGCAACTAAGCACGCTCTTCACATTCGATGTCCACTTGCGCAAAGGAAAGCCTGCTGAACCAAGAGCGTCTTGAAGTTCATTGACAGCCAGGACATTATCGACATACATATAGGACTTGATAGTATCGCTAGGCAAAGAAAACTTGTATTGTACATCACTTGCGAGTTGCTGAAGTACTCGGATGGCTAAGAACGGTATTAAGCTCGTAATCACCAAGTTGCCCCTCTTTGTTTCGGAAAAAACGCCACTTGAGAATCTGAGTAGTGAGATCAGACTGAAGTACCGACTGGAGGTCTGTGCGACAACCGAATGCTTATGTGACAGACATTCAAGTTTCTATTGACCTTTTCGTTAATGCCTGTCACTTCGGGTGATACTCCTTCATACAGAGATCACAGGAGCGTACGAAACCACTCGGTGAGGAAATCGTTTGCACAGTGCCCAAAAGCACGAATGGATGCCTGTAGAGCATTCTGATGATCTTGTAATGCTTTTCCGCACTCATGGGAAATTTGAGGCAGGTCAAGAAGTGCTCGGAATTGACTGTTAACGATAAGTCGCTTATTTTCGAAACGCTGTTTGAGTGCGTTCCATGCCGTTTCAAAACCATCATTTGTAAGCGGGAATTTTGCTACAATGAGGTTGGCTTCACCCCTTGTTTTCGCTGGGAGATGTTGTAGGTGGCCGTAAACAAGTCACGGAACGGAGGCCATTTTAGGTAATCTCTCGTTAAGACTTCTGTGTCAATGGGTGGCAATCGACACCCTCGTTCTGCTGGTTCAGAGATAGACCTATGACGGTTCGAAAGAGTAGGAGCAGACGCATCGTGGATATGCTCGTTTAATCGAGCCGTGCATCGTTCGTAAACTTTGTAGCATTTGTCATATTTAGCTTGGATGGCTAAATCTTCAGAGCTATCGTTTTTACTATCTGGGAGTGCCTCGAATTTCTCAAATTCCTGCTCGACCTTCTCCCACAACGCTCGAACTCGATCGCGACGGACTTGGAGCGTAAATACGCTGACCTCGGACAATGAAGTGACTTGGGTGTCGACTTCAAACTGAATTTTTTTATCGCTTATGGAGACAAACTTCTGCGAAGCCATGGTGGAAGCAACTAAAAGCCTTTTGGATTCGGACCGAGTGACTCTTGGGGCGGTTACCGAAATCTGTGGATGTGGTACCAATGACTTGACCTTTTTTTTGGATTGCTCGTCGTGGCTTTGACGTGGCGGGCTCGTGGTCATAACCCCACAGAATGGCAGTTATAAAGGTAGTTTGCTGGTTTGGCACGGCTTGGAAATTAGCAAAAAACACAAACTGGAACGTTTAAGAAAACCTGCAACACTACCAAACCACTCAAGGAACGGCTTTGAAACGCCTTGAAGTTTATTAAAAAATCCACAAAACGAGTTTGTACGTTTGGGATAACTCGGAACATTGCCAAAAACCCTAGGAACGGCTTGGAACGCCTTGGAATTAAAATAGAAAACCGAAAGATGCGACTTGGGACACTTGGAAAACCTTGGAATTCAGATATATAACGAAAGATACGACTTGGAACGCTTGGAACACATTGGAATTCAAATATAAACCCAAAGATACGACTTAGAACACTTTGGAATTCAAATATAACCCCAAAGAGACGATCGTCTCTAGCCGATCGGCTATGCCGAAGCTTATATACCCTTGCAATCCTTGGCAAAAATATTTTTACTTTTTGAAATTTCTTTCCCTGAAACTCAATTCATCAATACACAAACAAAACTTTATTCATCTTTTTACTACAATTTTTTCTTCTTCCATCATTCCATAAGCAAAGCACGTCACGCAACACGTATAGTTTATGTAGCGTTGCGTCTGTGTGTGTATGCATGTGCTCTGTTGATTGGATGTTGACGTAGGCAGCGCTTGAGCCGATTTATATTGACTGTAACTTCTGTCTATTTATCCGATCAGATTCAAATTTTGGGATCTGAGGTTTTATATCCAATACTATCATATTGGTAAATTTCATGGGGATACTCTAATTTCTGCAAAAATGTTTCTTCTAGAATATAGATATGGTAGTCCGATCCTGATTATTTTCATACTTAAATTACCCGGTTAATAAAAAGACCCCAAAAAAAATTTCATCCCGATAGCTTTTAAGATGGTTGAGTAAAACGCATACGCACCGACGAACGGACGGGCGGACGGACGGGCGGACGGACGGGCGGACGGACAGACGGGCATGGCTATATCGACTCAGCTTCTCATGTTGATCAAGAATATATATACTTTATGTGGTCGGAAACGTCTCCTTCTGTGCGTTACAAACATCTGACCTATTTTATAATACCCTCTGCATGGGTATAAAAAAACCCAAGATACGACTTGGAACGATTTGGAACCAGAGTAAAATAGCCAGTCACGACTTGGAAACGATTGGGAATCAGAGTAAAAAAAAGCGCGTAAAACAAAAATTTTAATAATTAAATATTATTCGACTTTTCCCTCAACGTATATACCCAACAAAGTGCCTGCAAACCTAGGGTATACAGCACAGCTAATTTTAGTCGTTTGCTTTGTGCCGGTCTTTGGCACATGAGCTTGCAGCTGTGCTTGTTTTCTGCAGTTAAGCCGGACTCATGTATTATGTACTGCAGTTATTATGCGGGACACAAGAAATGTCTAAGTGTGGCCTTTATATGTGAGGGTGGTTCACTTTTTTTTTTTTAATCTTTATTAACTTGTATTGAAAATTTTTCTCTTCTCTTCTCACTTTTCCCAGGAGTGGACTGAATTTGCACAAAAAAAACTTTTTTTTTTTGGATTTAGCACTGGATAAATTTGTATACTCTTGCAGAGGGTATTATAAAATTGGTCAGATGTTTGTAACGCACAGAAGGAGACGTTTCCGACCCCATAAAGTATATATATTCTTGATCAGCATGAGAAGCTGAGTTGATATAGCCATGTCCTTCTGTCCGTCCGTCTGTGCGTATGCGTTTTACTCAGTCGTCTTAAGAGCTATTGGGCTGAAATTTAAAGTATGAAACCCATCAGTATAAGACCACTATATCATATAGCTCTAGAAGAACTAGAAGAAACATTTTCATAAAAATTGGAGTATGCTATGAAATTTACAATATAACACAAGTTACAGTCAATATAAATCGGCTCAAGCGCTGCCTACGTCAACATCCAATCAACAGAGCACATGCATACACACACCGACGCAACGCTACATAAACTGTATGTGTATGGGTGCGTTGCTTTGCTTTGGGAAGAAGAACTAATTGTAAAATAGAGAGTAAAATTGTTTTGTTTGTATATTGATGAATTCAGTTGCAGAAAACAAATTTTGAACATGTAAAATTATTATTACCAAGGACTGCAAGGGTATATAAACTTCGGCATAGCCGATGTTAGCTTCTTTGATATTTGTAACTTATATTATGTCACATTCACACACTCTGCTTGCATATACACGTAAAATTATTATTACCAAGGACTGCAAGGGTATATAAACTTCGGCATAGCCGATGTTAGCTTCTTTGATATTTGTAACTTATATTACGTCACATTCACACACTCTGCTTGCATATACATACATATATAGGAGATCACTTTGAATTTCGTAGATTTGTTTAAATACATACATACATATGTGTCAATATTTTGGAAATTGCGCAAAATATATTTGAATATGCAAATTAATATGGCGCCTTATATGCGTGGCATATATATATATATATGCCAAATTGCGAGAAAAAATCTTGAAGTGAGCGAACAAATAAATCGCCTTATGTACTGGACACATATATATGTATGAGAAAATTGGGGACCAAAAATTTCTCTCCGTTAAGGAAGAAAAACGAATTATAATCAGGAAATTTGCGCGAAAGTAATTTTAGTTTGATTTGGAAAATCAAGGTTACGGATGCTGGAGGCATGTACATGTACTCATATACATATAATTTAGAAAAAATTACTTAGCTTGAAATGTGAAATTCCACCGATGCAAAAAAGATCGAGAGGATCTTGGCATCCGGCTCGAAGGACCAATGTTTGTGTAGGGGGTTGAACTTCCTTGTCAGAGGGGGCAGCTAAGTGAATCTTTATTTGTATAATTTTCCTTCACAATAACAAAAGGGGTTGCGCAGCAATTTTTCTTCACTTAATGGTTTATGGTTTTTAAGATTTGAGCGGTATCTTCAGACAAAATGGTGCTCTGCGGACAACAATCAATAACAGCTCTTAGAGTCTTATATCCCCCGTTTACATTTTTTATATAAGGTATGGTGCACAATGAACAGACCAATTCATTAGTGCACACTTTATTGCTTGAATGGTTCAACCATCTTCTAGAAAGCTGTACTTTTTTGGCTGTTTCATACCTTTCAGTAGGTGTCAATCCTTTAAACTAATAACACTTATACGCTTTATGCCCGGCAATTTTGCAAATCGGACATTTATCTTCGAATTCCGCATAATTTAAAACAGTTTGTAGCGGTTTTTTCTCTTTGCTCATGGCACTTAGCGAACAATATCTTTGCTCCAAGTATTCCATGACATCAGATAGCATTTGAATTTGCGTTGTTTTTCTAATCTGACTCTCATACAATTGTAGAGCCAGCCTATCTCTTGTATAATCTCCTTCCTACTCTGAATATCCACTAATGCACTAATAAATAAAAATCGTCTTGAATTATATTGACAAATACTATTGATTTAAGGATTTATAAGGATTTAAGGTGATTGTACTTTTTTATATAAGTTATGGTGCACAATGAACAGACCATTTCATTAGTGCACAATTTATTGCTTGAATGGTTCCAGCATCTCGTACAAAGCAGTACATTTTTGGTAGGTGTCAGTAGGTGTTAATCCTTTAAACTTATAGCACTTATACGCTTTATGCCCGGAAATTTTGCAAATCAGACATTTATCTTCGAATTCCGCATAATTTAAAACAGTTTGTAGCGGTTTTTTCTCTTCTTTGCTCATGGCACTTAGCAAACAATATCTTTGCTCCAAGTATTCCATGACATCAGATAGCATTTGAATTTGCCTTGTTTTTCTAATCTGACTCTTATACAATTGTAGAGCCAGCCTCTCTCTTGAATAACCTTCTTTCTACTCTGCACTAATGCACTAATAAATAAAATTGTCTTGAATTATATTGACAAATACTACTTATTTAAGGATTTATAAGGATTTAATGTAATTGCACTTATAAAGTTAAAAATAACCTGTCGCAAATAACCACACGCATACAGACACAAACGCAACGCTACGTAAACTGTATGTGTATGCGTGTCAATCGTAGTATGCAGCATAAGAAGAACAGACCATTTCATTAGTGTACATATTATTGCTTGAATGGTTCTTGTACAAAGCTGTACTTTTTTGGCTGTTTCATACCTTTCAGTAGGTGTTAATCCTTTAAACTTATAGCACTAATAGCGAACAATATCTTTGCTCCAAGTATTCCATGACATCAGATAGCATTTGAATTTCCTTGTTTTTCTAATCTCTCTCTCATACAATTGTAGAGCCATTAAACTATGCCAGCCTCTCTCTTGTATAATCTCCTTCCTACTTTATATTGACAAACGCTTTTTATTTAAGGATTTAAAAATGTTAAAAATAAACTGTCGCAAACGAGAGGAATAATTAGCACTTTATATTATATTTTTTGAATCAACTTGGTGGAATGCAAAATCAGTATAACCCTTTTTGTATTAATTAGGTACAAGACTTAATATTTACATCCAATTTGGTAAACGTAAATAAAAAGGACCAACCTACAACTAGGACCAATTTTTCATCAACTTAAATAACATTTACCTATCTTGTCAGTTTTTCCAAAGCAGGTAGTTACAATCTAACATTGTAAAAAGGCATGTATATAAACAGGTAGTATTTTGCGTAATGCTGTTACGCAATGTTATCATTTAAATACAAAAAGCTACAGGCAAATACACATGCGCTCGTCTTCTTCCTTATACCTTGAAGAGCATTTTTTATACGAGGTTTCCTTAGTTTAATGGCTTCTGCATCGGTGTCGCAGGGCTCCGCATATTAAGACCATATACATCTGATAGGTAAATTTTCACCTACATAGTGTATGCAGTCTGGTTGTGATACTAGTTGATCCTTTTTAGTTGGATTCCACCAAAGTTAAAAAACGCCAATATTTAGTGTATTTATTTTTTAAACGCTTCTAGTTCAACAACGATTTAAGTTATTTTTAAAATTTATGAAACATGCTATTAATAAAGAACATAATTTGAAGATAAAGCACAAAAAAAAACCAAGATCGATTGTTGAAATCGCCCAATATTCAGTTTTAAAGTTACCATTTTTTGTAAAAATTATCATTTATTTACATTTATTTGGGCGCCTCTAGCACCCATGAATCTCAACCGATTTAAAAATTTTGTGGATTCATAATCTCTGACGTATTCCCTATCTATTGTATATTTAATTTTTGCCAAATGCGATCATGAATAAACTGATTTTTGCAACGCTATCCGAGCAGAGGCCCAACTGTGCGACGTCGTAGCGGGCCGCCGCTCTGTCACCAGTGCAAGCAAAGACAAAGTAAATTCTAAGTGTTCGTCTTCGAACGAGAATAAAAACCAGGGACGCGGAGTGGCAACTAGGCCCACACCGCAACAGTCATTAACAAATGTATAAAACTGGCAAATGTGGGAGCTATATAATATGGTCACTCGATCTTGGTCAAATTTGGGATTGTAGTTTATAGGTGAAAGAAATTGACCAATATTAAATTGGCACTGTTCGTAACTTTGCCAGCTATATGATATATTGTTTAGTTAAACGATATTTTTATATATATTGACAAAAATCAAGGCCGCGTCGGGCAAGCCTTGCTACTGGCGCGGGTGGCAATTAGGCCTGCACCGCAACGTGTCTATTAAATTCGTCTACACTCTATCGCCGCCACAATCCAACGGCTAACTCCGACCTTATTAGGCGGTCCCTAGCAAAAACCGTTTATATGAACGTATTGAATATCTATTACGGGAGAAAGAATATAACCCTAAAATCTTCATTCGTTGAATTCAAAATATGAACTGATTTTATTTACAAAAGTACAGAGTTTATATAGGGAATCTTAGGCTCCAGGAGGTAACAATTGTTATAGGAGATCTTATTCTAGTACGACTCACACCCGCGTATTCGGGGGTTGAAAAATTATTATTATTTTGGGCACGGCGTCGGTCAATTGGCATCATGCCGTTGTGATCTTTTGGGTTAGTTTAGAATTGCAAGTGTTTTTCCCACAACGTGTGTGGCTGATTGTAATTCTAGTCATATGCTAGGTTAGTTATTTGTGACAAAGGTATAGTTGTATAATATTTTGTTTAGTGCATCTGATTTGGTGAAGCGCTTCAGATGAACACGATGTTTATTCTTAAACATTCTGCGACGGGCCGCCAAATGAGTTGTTTTATTTTTTTTAAGTTGTCTTAAACAAATTACAAATTATTATCATTAGTAAAATAACTATTGCTAAAGAAGCCAGACCAGCTACATGATGGAAGTTAAACCTAGCAAACCAATATTATGTTGCTTTAACGATTATAACTGACTTCCTATTCTTTTGTATTCTGCCGTATGGATTACTAAATTGGCTTTTACTGGATTTTATATTATATTTGAATATTATTTTTTAAATTTTTTTTTCTCTTTCGTCATTGCTTCTGCAGTTGCTCCCCTCATCGCCCCCATCATACCATCAGTGCTAGTGGCTTTGTTGTTCTCTCTGCTTTGTGCTTGTGCTTAGCTTCTCTCCCGCGTAATCACTTTTGTAAGGCCGCCTCTCAAAGCTCGGCTTATAACTGTTCTTGCACTCTCTGCTGTGCTGTGCACTCTAGCTGTCTCTTTGTTTTATTTGTAATTGTTGATTATTTATCAATAATTATCTTTGTGCTGTGAATTTAATTTTTCTATATATTCTTATATATATATAATTTTTTTTGCCTTTCTTTCGGCTTTTCAATGGCTTGTTGTCTACCTAATTGCAAACATTCTGATCGTTTTGATGATCAGTATAGAGCAATATCTTGTTGGCTCTGCGATAATCTTATTCACTTAAAATGTGCTGGCCTCAATGGCCGCGACTACGACAAATTTTCTGGTTTGTCTGTGTCTAAGCCTGAGCTTGGCTTAATGCGATGGACTTGCCCATCTTGTGCCAGCCAGCAGCTTGATTTTAGCCGTATGTATAGGGATCTTCGTTTAAGGTTTCTTTCTTTAAACAAACTGGCCAAACAGCTGTCAAACGAGTGTGACTCTAGCGTTCAATTATTGTCGCAATTCAAATTTGTTCCACCTTCTGAGAAATTGCACAAGATATGTACCCTTGAGTTGCCTCGTAAGCAGTCGCCAGCTCTCTCTATTACTTCTTCTCCGATTTTACTTTCGCCTACACCATCTTCTTGTCCCTCTTTATGCTCTTCTTTTCAGATTGAAGTACCCATTACAAGCCCTGGTGTACCTCAATCTATCCCTCACGGGAACTCTGATCAATCACAGGATCATGCCGGCTCTCAATCACTTGCGGATCCCAATGCTCCTCCTCCTCCACTAACTGTAGTGCCCCATCGCAAACAATTATTTATTTCTAGGCTTGCTCCAGATACTTCTGAGTCGTCTGTGGCAGCTTACATTGGTAATATTTGCCCTGCTAAGGTTTTAATTCAAAAGTTTAAGTTTTCTAGGCCTCGCGAAATCTCCTCTTTTAAAATTACAGTACCAAATGAGTACTTCTCAGCTATGGTTGACCCTAATTTTTGGCCAGAGGGCCTAGTTGTACACGAGTTTGCGCCCAATAAGCGCTCTCGTCCGTTGCCTGTCCACCTTCCTACTTTATCTTCTGCTTCAAAAAACTAATAACATCTAGTCTTTGCATTCATTATCAAAATGTAAGAGGACTTCTTACCAAGCTGTCGAACCTTTTCTGTGATAGCCAAACCTTTTCAGCTGACATATTAGCTTTCTCTGAAACTTGGCTTAACTCCTCTGTTCTAGATAATGAAATTCTTTCTAATAATTTTATTTCTTATAGGCTTGATCGTGTTGGTCGTCGTGGCGGTGGAGTACTCATTGCTGTAAACTCGAATCTGTCTTCAAGTGTGGTGCCGATTGATCTCCCCTTAGGTGTTGAGTTTATTTGCGTCGAAGTTACATGTTCTAACTTTAGCCTATATATCTCTTGTTCTTATATTCCTCCAGCTTCTGATACCATGATCTACGTGCACCATGCTGATGCTTTACGAACTATTTTTGGTCGTCTTAAAGATCGGGATGTTCTTATAGTTTTAGGTGATTTTAACTTGCCTAATATTTCTTGGCTTGTTGATGATAATCTATCTTTCTTAATTCCTTCATCTCAACATGTTTTTCTTGATAGCCTACTTGAATGTCCACTATATCAGTTGAATTCTTTCCTTAACTGTTCTAAAAGAATCCTTGATCTTGTTTTTGTCTCTGATCCCACTGTTAGTGCTGTATCGCAAACACAGCCACTAGTGAAACCTGAAGATCCTTATCATCCTACCATTGAAGTTACTATTTCTTACAATTCCGTTACTAATTTATTTAAAAACATCTCAAATTCTCGTCGTAGATGTTTTCGTAAAACAAATTTCAATCTTCTTAACAGCCTTATTTTCTCTTTTGATTGGTCGTTTCTATTTGAGTGCTGCGATGTAGATTGTGCAGTGAAGTTTTTCTATTCTGCTCTTAATTCTCTAATTGATAAATGCGTTCCTTATGTGAATGTCTCTACCGTCTCCAGCTCGCCAGTCTGGTTCACACGTAGGCTCTCTAATCTTCGTAACATTAAATCGAGATATTTTAAAAGATTTAAAAAAACTGGTTCGCGACTTGACTATGCAAATTATTGTATAGCCAAATCTCAATTTTGTCTCTTAAATACTCAATGCTACAACAATTATCTCGTTCGCTGTAAGGCTGAATTTTATAATAACCCCAAAAGATTTTACAACTTTGTCAATTCCAAAAGACGCTCTAATGTCCTACCTTCCACCTTCAGACTTAACGACCAGTCTGCTAATAATGATTTAGATATTGCAGATCTGTTTGCTAAATTTTTTCAGTCGACATATTCTACTACTGTTTCGGATCCCACACCCTATCCCTTTTCAATCCCACATTTAAATTGTATGTTTTTTCCCAGTATTACTGAAGACTGTATTCTCTCTAGCTTGTCATCTATGAAGTCTTCCTTCGTTCCCGGGCCTGATGATATACCTAGTTGCATCCTTAAAATGTGTTCTATTTCCCTATCTAAGCCTTTAGCTCGGTTATTCTTTATATCGAGTGAGACTTGTAGATTTCCTGATATTTGGAAGGAGTCATTTATTATTCCGCTTTTTAAAAAGGGTAGCAAATCGGATGTTTCCAACTACCGTGGCATTGCCAAACTTTCGGCAATACCTAAACTGTTTGAGAAAATTATTACGTCTTCTCTTCAACATCTATCCAGATCCACTATTTCTCCTTGTCAGCATGGTTTCATGAAAGGTCGTTCGTCGCTTACCAACCTTTTAGAATTGACTACCCTTGTACACCATGGCTTCCGTAAAAAGTGTCAAACTGATGTTATTTATACTGACTTCAGTAAGGCTTTTGATACGGTTGATCATTCTTTGCTTCTCGCGAAACTTAACATCATGGGTTTTTCACCAAAATTATTGGGTTGGTTAAAGTCGTATCTTATTGGCAGAACCCAAAAGGTGTCTTTTCGTTCCTCGATATCTAAAACTGTTCGAGTTACGTCAGGTGTACCCCAAGGCAGTCATCTGGGCCCACTATTATTTACATTGTTTATAAATGATTTGCCTTTGGCCTTGGCGCATTCACGCGTGCTCATGTTTGCGGATGACGTCAAGATTTGTTATTCCTATAATGATCCTTCTTTCCAACAGTACTTGCAATCAGATCTCGATGCGTTCTGTGATTGGTGCCACGTTAATAAATTACACCTTAATGCCTCTAAGTGTTCTTTTATGACTTTCAGTCGTTTGTCTCCGCTCCTAGCTCATTACTCTATTAAGTCTGTTCTGTTAGATTGTGTTCCATCATTCAAAGACTTAGGCGTTATGTTTGACCCTAAACTTTCATTTAATGTTCATATTTCTTCAATTGTCAACAGAGCAAGCTGCCTTCTCGGCTTCATTAAACGTTGGGCCAAAGAATTTGATGATCCCTATGTAACAAAGGTTTTATACACTTCGTTAGTTCGCCCTACTCTAGAATATTGCTCGCCAGTGTGGAACCCGCAATATGATGTTCACCAGCGTAGTATTGAATCGGTACAGAAGCAATTCCTAAAGTTTGCGCTACGCGGTCTAAATTGGGACCCGGGTCTTCGCCTACCTTCTTATTCTGATAGACTTCTTCTTATTAATCTTCCTTCACTTTATAACCGTAGGCTTGTTTTTGGCATTCTCTTTCTCCATAAACTAGTCAACGGCGAAGTCATTTCTACCAATTTACTAGATACGCTGTATTTTTGTGTTCCCTCACGTCGGACCAGAAACTTTTTTCCTATTCACCTTAGTAGATGTCTGACTAACTACTCTCTTCACGAACCTCTTCGTGTTCTTTGCCAATCTTTTAACAACCTTTCTCACCTTATCTCTCCTCATCTTTCTGTCACTTCTCTTCGCGCTATACTTTTTAATCATCTACAGCAAAACCAATGAAAATATTCTGGACTTGGATTGGCTGCAACTCATCCCTGGCCACATTGGCTGTGAATCGGGGCATAGCTGGCACCTTGTGCAAATAAAACACCTCCACCGGGCCGGGGATGTTTAGTTGTGTATAAAGCTAAGCTACCTTCTTTATTTAATTACTATCTGTCTTTAGCTTAAGCTTTTTCGTCGACTGCTGTGTTAGTTGACGTAAATAAATAAATAAATAAATAAAATAAAATAAATAAAATAAATTATCCTTCCTTATTTATACGATTGCCATTTGAATATTCCTTTTTCGTAATGGGATATATACTCTTTCTTCCCCAGATTTCACTTTACCTCCAAAGGTAGCTCCTACCGGGGAACATAAATCGATTTCTTAAGTCTTGTGGTTGTGTTCGTTTGGAATCTATTTATTTCCATATTTACCTTTCTTCTTGTTGTTGCCACTACAGATTTATGTTTTTCGATTCAGTGCATCCCGAGACGATCCAACCAAATTGAGTACTTTGGCCTAGTAGCCCATCAATATTTGTAAATTCCCTTTTAAGATTTGGGTATATACGTTTACCCCCATTATTATATCAACCTTACCAAAAGAACGATCAGCTAGTTCGTAGGACTGCCATTTTGACATATCCACGCTTGCCTTTTTTAATGGAAGAGCTCACATTAACTTTGGCAAGACAATTTTTTCAACCTTAAGATGTCCTTTCCAGGGATTTCACGTCTTTACATCTATTTTTACCCTATATTTTGATTTTTTGGCTTTTATTGAGGACACGCCACTTATTTCTGTATATTGTTAAATTCTAGGTAATTTTAATATTTGAGCTGCCTCTTCAGACAAAATTGTGCTCTGTGACCCATTATCAATAAGGGCTCTTAGAGTCCTATATCCTCCATTTACATTTTTTACTTGTATTACAGCTGTAGCCAACAGTGTTGGTTATACAACCAATACAATTGTCTATACAGACAATCTCCTGTTTTTATTGAAAATAGAGTAGTGTATGGTGTCCTTTACTGCACAATGAACAGACCATTTCATTAGTGCACACTTTATTGCTTCAATGGTTCAAGCATCTTGTACAAAGCTGTACTTTTTTGGGCATTTCAAACCTTTGAATAGGTGTAAAACCTAGAAACTTATAGCACCGATGTTCTTAATGCCCAGAAACTTTGCAAATCTGACATTTATTTTCGAATACCGCATTAGTTGACACACTTTGTAGCGGTTTTTTCTCTTCTTTGCTCATGGCACTTAGCGAACAATATCTTTGCTCTAAGTATTCCATGACATCAAATAGCGATTATATCTGCCTGGTTTTTCTAATCTGATTCTCCAATAATTGCAGAGAATCTCTGTCAAATTTCTTAAGTGTAAGTATAAATATTATGTCAACTTTATCGGATAGACTCATTAAGTATGCCAATCACTCTCTTTACACTTTTTGCGGATTCATTATTGATCATCGGTAATTCAACGATCCGACTTAATTGTTTGGAAAATACTCGTGGCACTATTGTCAGCGGAACCTGACAGTAAATGAGCTTACCATCCTCCTTGCTTCACCCTTTAACGCGGATTTTAAATAATTGAACTTAAGAGGCAGACATAAATCCTGTCTTTTTTCAATTAATTCTCTAGGTGCTCCAGAAAATGTGGGTACCTGTATTTCAAATGCTTCTGCTCTCTGACGTGACGGTCGTGTTTTTGCATAGCTCCTGAGTTTTTATTAATACTTATTGTTTTAACAGTTTTTCTGTTTCGTGATTAGTGTTTGGTGCATTTAATTTATTTTTCTTTTTATTTTTTTCTCTCTCGTCATTGCTTCTAAAGTTGCTCCCCTCATCGCCCCCATCATACCATCAGTGCTAGTGGCTTTGTTGTTCTATCTGCTTTGTGCTTGTGCTCAGCTTCTCTCCCGCGTAATGACTTTTGTAAGGCCGCCTCTCAAAGCTCATAACTGCTTATAACTGTTCTTGCACTCTCGCTTGTGCTGTTCTCTTTGTTTTATTTGTAATTATTGATTTCTTATCGATAATTATCTTTGTGCTGTGTATTTAAATTTTCTATATATTCTTATATATATAAATTTATTTATTTTTTTTTTTTTTTGCCTTGTGTTTCTTTTGGCTTTATAATGGCTTGTTGTCTACGTACTTGCAAATATTCTGATCGTTTTGATGATCAGTATAGAGCAATATCTTGTTGGCTTTGCGATAATCTTATTCACTTAAAATGTGCTGGCCTCAATGGCCACGACTACGACAAATTTTCTGGTTTGTCTGTGTCTAAGCCTGAGCTTGGCTTAATGCGCTTGACTTGCCCATCTTGTGCCAGCCAGCAGCTTGATTTTAGCCGTATGTATAGGGATATTCGTTTAAAGTTTCTTTCTTTAAACAAACTGGCCAAACAGCTGTCTAACGAGTGCGACTCTTGTAACATGCGCTTGTCGTTCAAAATTTGAAAACTCAACAGAAAATGGTTAATCGTGGAAACAACCCATTTAGCTTGTTTTTAGTACCCGAATCAGTACATAGTGTTATCGATAATTTATGATCTTACGTATTCACGTAAGTCGTCACGTATCGATCGGTGAGATATCGGCTTAAAGCTCAGCCCTGGCAGGGACTGGCACCACAAGTACGTAGCAGATTACCCCTGAGTGGTAGGCCGCCAAGTCTGATTTTTCAACTGAGGAAAGAGGACTCAGTCTCAATGAATTAATGAAACTTTGAGCGAAGGAAGTTTTAACCTGTGCCTTTCTGTGCATTTTTGACCGGACTTATTCCGAAAAAGAGCACGTTGTTTTGTGCAGTGCAGCGTAAAATAATCAGAATGGGTGCAAGCGTTTAAAAGCCCTTTCAAAGTTAATTGTGTCTATGCATTCGAGCCTCTCGGTCCTGCCAATGATTATCGCGACTACTTAACCAAACGAATAAAAAAACCTAAAAAAAACTTGAATCCGTGGAATTCAGGTCTTACTACACGTGTACCCAACGAAGCAGTTGCAACACATTGGCATGACCTAGGGACGTTCGAAGACAATGTTCTTGTAATACTTAGACATCCAATACTTATAATAAGAGTTATTTGTTCACAGAGAGAGAGAGGATACGAATAATGTTAATGTTAATGTGCTTAATAGAAAACGGGTGCTCCCAAACCAAATCAGAGGCTTCTGACTACCTTAAATCATCTTATCTATTTTTGAACAGCCTCCGCTTCGAAAGATCTTTCGCCGCTGGACTAAAACTGTAAGTCAAACCATAAAAGAAAAATTATTAATTGATTAATATTTATGAATTGATTGATTGACTTGAATTTATTAGGAAATTTAACCGTCTAGTTGTTATTTTTATCCTTTTCTCTCCCGGCATCAGTTTGATATGATTCGATTTTTTGTAAATTTGATTAAATTTGGTTTTTGTAACCTAATCTCAAGATAACGAGTAAGATAATTATGTTTGATAACCGCATTGCTGCATCGTATATAGTATGAAATTGAGGATAAGATCCAAACTTATTTTTCGACCAGTATTTAGTTTAAGATTTCAAAGTATGAAGATAATAGCCCAAAAGAACAAATTCCGTAATCAGTAACCGGTAATTTCGTATTAATCATACTTTAGGGACCGCTACCTATTAACTGCATTAATTCTGAATAATATTAAGTTCGTTTGTTTCCGAAAGAGATATTAAGAATGAATTAAATTAGGAAATGAATCCTGCCTTGTTCATAAGTTTAGAAATTAATAAAACTATTGTTCCTTGAAATGAACTCCCTATAATCGTTAAATTTTGGGGAACCATGCAACCGACTGAGAGATAAAAGAGGCCGTAAGACATGTTGGAGGGATCCTCAATTCAGACGTGGCCCGAGGATCATGGTAGGGGGCGCGTTCACATGATAGGCCTATAGGATATCATGACATAAACCAACATGTGTGCCTCCTGATACTACATAGTTTAACGTGTTCTTATTTCTGGTCTCCTCAGGCCTTCTTTCTTTCACATCTAAACCTGTACCGTTATCCCTTGGTGTCCTTAAGTACGCGAATTTAAAATTTTACGTCTGTATCGAATGTGAGTAACTATAGTTCTGGCTAATCTCTATCGTATAACCCACTCCCAGCCGACCTGACCCTAGCCGAACCTATCGCGTACTTGGCCAGCACTATGAACGAACATCTGCTCAACACTTCTTGTGAGATTCAACGTTACATGCTACACTCTAGCGTACATTTATTGTCGCAATTCAAGTTTGTTCCGCCTTCTGAGAAGTCGCCCAAGAAATGTACCCTTGAGTTGCCTCGCAAGCAGTCGCCAGCACTCTCTATTACATCGTCTCCCATTTTACTTTCGCCTACACCATCTTCTTGTCCCTCTTTATGCTCTTCTTTTCAGATTGAAGTACCCATTACAAGCCCTGGTGTACCTCATTCTATCCCTCACGGGAACTCTGATCAATCACAGGATCATGCTAGCTCTCAATCACTTGCGGATCCCAATGCTCCTCCGCCTCCACTAACTGTAGTGCTTCATCGCAAACAAAGCTGTCGTCTGTAGCAGCTTACATTAGTAATATATGCCATGCTAAAGTTTTAATTCAAAAGTTTAAGTTTTCTAGGCCTCGCAAAATCTCCTCTTTTAAAATTATAGTACCAAATGAGTATTTCTCAGCTATGGTTGACACTAATTTCTGGCCAGAGGGCCTAGTTGTACACGAGTTTGCGCCTAATAAGCGCTCCCGTCCGTTGCCTGTCTACCTTCCTTATTTATCTTCTGCTTAAGAAAACTAATACCGTCTAGTCTTTGCATTCATTATCAAAATGTAAGAGGACTTCTTACCAAGCTCTCGAACCTGTTCTGTGATAGCCAAACCTTTTCGGCTGACATATTAGCTTTCTCTGAAACTTCGCTTAACTCCTCTATTTTGAATAATGAAATTCTTTCTAATAACTTTATTTCTTATAGGCTTGATCGATCTGCCCTTAGGTGTTGAGTTTATTTGCGTCAAAATAACATGTTCCAACTTTAGCTTAAATATTTCCTGTTCATATATATATATATGCACCATGCTGATGCTTTGCAAACTACTTTTAATCGTCTTAAAGATCGCGATTTCCTTATAGTTTTAGGTGATTTCAACTTGCCTAATATTTCTTGGCTTGTTGATGATAATCTATCTTTCTTAATTCCTTCATCTCAACATGTTTTTCTTGATAGCCTACTTGAATGTCCGCTATATCAGTTGAATTCTTTCCTTAACTCTTCTAAAAGAATCCTTGATCTTGTTTTTGTCTCTGATCCCACTGTTAGTGGTGTATCCCGAACACAGCCCCTAGTGAAACCTGAAGATCCCTATCACCCTACCATTGAAGTTACTATTTCTTACAATTCCGTTACTAATTCATTTAATAACATCGCAAATTCTCGTCGTAGATGTTTTCGTAAAACAAATTTCAATCTTCTTAATAGCCTTATTTTCTCTTTTGATTGGTCATTTCTATTTAAGTGCTGCGATATAGATCGTGCAGTGAAGTTTTTCTACTCTGCTCTTAATTCTCTAATTGATAAATGCGTTCCTTATGTGAATGTCTCTACTGTCTCCAGCGCGCCAGTCTGGTTCACACGTAAGCTCTCTAATCTCCGTAACATTAAATCGAGATATTTTAAAAGATTTAAAAAAACTTGTTCGCGACTTGACTATGCAAATTACTGTATAGCCAAATCTCAATTTTGTCTTTTAAACACTCAATGCTACAATAATTATATCGTTCGCTGTAAGGTTGAATTTTATAAGAACCCCAAAAGATTTTATAACTTTGTTAATTCCAAAAGACGCTCTAATGTACTACCGTTCACCTTCAGTTTTAATGACCAGACTGCTAATAATAATTCAGATATTGCAGATCTGTTTGCTAAATTCTTTCAGTCGACTTATTCTACATTGTTTCGGAACCCACACCCTATCCCTTTTCAATCCCACATTTAAATTGTATGTTTTTTCCTAGTATTACTGAAGACTGTATTATCTCTAGCTTGTCATCTATGACGTCTTCCTTCGTTCCCTGTCCTGATACCTAGTTGCATCCTTAAAATGTGTTCGAATTCACTATCTAAGCCTTTATCTCGGTTATTCTTTATATCGAGTGAGACTTGTACCTTGCCAAACTTTCGGCAATACCAAAGCTGTTTGAGAAAATTATTACGTCTTCCCTTCAACACCTATCCAGATCCACTATTTCTGCTTGTCAGCATGGATTCATGAAAGGTCGTTCGTCGCTTACTAACCTTTAAGAATTGACTACCCTTGTACACCATGGCTTCCGTAAAAAGTGTCAAACTGATGTTATTTATACTGACTTTAGTAAGGCTTTCGATACGGTTGAATATTCTATGCTTCTCGCGAAACTTAACATAATGGGTTTTTCCCCAAAACTATTGGCTTGGTTAAAGTCGTATCTTATTGGCAGAACCAAAAGGTGTCTTTTCGTTCCTCGATATCTAAAACTGTTCTAGTTACGTCAGGTGTACCCCAAGGCAGTCATCTGGTCCCACTGTTATTTACACTGTTTTTAAATGATTTACCTTTGGCCTTGGCTCATTTACGCGTGTTCATGTTTGCGGATGACGTCAAGATTTGTTATTCCTATAATTATCCTTCATTCCAACAGTACTTGCAATCAGATCTCGATGCGTTCTGTGATTGGTGCCACGTTAATAAATTACACCTTAATGCCTCTAAGTGTTCTTTTATGACTTTCAGTCGTTTGTCTCCGTTCCTAGCTCATTACTCTGTTAAGTCTGTTCTGTTAGATTGTGCACCATCGTTCAAAGACTTGGGCGTTTTCATTTAATGTTCATATTTCTTTTATTGTCAATAGAGCATGCAACCTTCTTGGCTTCATTAAACGTTGGGCAAAAGTATTTGATGATCCCTATGTAACAAAGGTTTTATAAACTTCGTTAGTTCGCCCTACTCTAGAATATTGCTCGCCAGTGTGGAATCCGCAATATGATGTTCACCAGCGTAGTATTGAATCGGTACAGAAGCAATTCCTTAAGTTTGCGTTACGCGGTCTTAATTGGGACCCGAGTTTTCGCCTACCTTCTTACTCTAGCAGACTTCTTCTTATTAATCTTCATTCACTTTACAACCGTAGGCTCGTTTTTGGAATTCTCTTTCTCCATAAACTAGTCAACGGCGAAGTCATTTCTACTAATTTACTAGATACGCTAAATTTTTGTGTTCCCTCACGTCGGACCAAAAACTTTTTTCCTATTCTCCTTAGTAGATGTCTGACTAACTACTCTCTTCATGAACCTTTTCGTGTTCTTTGCCAATCTTTTAACAACCTTTCTCACCTAATTTCTCCTCATCTTTCCGTCACTTCTCTTCGCGCTATACTTTTTAATCATCTACAGCGAAACGAATAATAATATTATGGACTTGGATTGGCTGCAACTCATTCCTGACCACATTGGCTGTGACTTGGGGCATAGCTGGCACCTTATGCAATTAGTATTTTTAGATATTTAGTTGTGTATATAGCTAAGCTATCTTTTCAATTAATTAAATATATAAATAAATAAATAAATTTTGTCTTTAGCTTAAGCTTATTGTTCATTTTCAATTCTAGCATTGATAATGAATTTTAGACGTCGAATTCTAAATCTTCCATAGTAATCTTAAATTGTGCATCACTTGCATCACAAATAGATTACAAGTTTCAGTCGATATAAATCGGTTCAACCGCTGCCTACTACGTCATCATCAAATCAACTGCAAGGGTATATATCATATATAAATTAAAGACTACCTTATAAATTTTAAAGTAAACATCCGTTTTTTTTATATACAATTGGACACTTGATTTAATTCAGCATTTATTACTGTAAGAAATTTTGTACTTTACTTTTAAGTATTCATTCATTAAATAAAGTCCGGTCTTTTAACTCAACAAAATAATATCTTTCTTTTCCTATAAGAGAAAGAAAGACCAGATATATAATTGGCGCAGTCGGTAGGATCGGTAAAAGTGAACTTGTTATTCTATCCGTGTGACACATAGAATTATTATCCATGCGTTACATAGAGTTAGTGAATAATCACTATAAAACTCCGATCCGACATCAAGAACTTACGGGAACGCTCAAAAGTCTACAACAGTGAAAAATATTTACCCCAACTGTGTGTGTGTTACAACCATAAAATTCCAATTGCGAAACAAAAACGCCAACTGTGTGCGGAAATATTAACTGTGTGTGTTACAACCATAAACTCCAATTGTGGAACAAAACGCCAAATTGTGTGCGAATAGAATAAAACACCACTAAAAAAACAAAAATGGCCGTAGAACTCACCGAAGCCCACCTCAATCAAGCACTGTCTTCGAGCACTGTGATGGAGCACCAGAGAATCTGACATCATTCATAAGGAGGATAGATTTCGTCATGCACCTTTATCCAACCCATGACATAAGGCAACATAACATATTGTTCAGCGCAAAATTGCAAATTGGACAAGCCAACACCTGGCCGGAACTAAGATCATTCCTCATCAATGAATTGAAGACGCAGACCCCATGTGACGAACTTCTTCGACTCCTCTACAACACCAACTATACAGGAAACCTTCGTAAGTTTATAACAAAATTATAAGACAAGCTAATTATTCACCTTCAGATTTAATGACCAGACTGCTAATAATAATTCAGATATTGCAGATCTGTTTGCTAAATTCTTTCAGTCGACTTATTCTACATTGTTTCGGAACCCACACCCTATCCCTTTTCAATCCCACATTTAAATTGTATGTTTTTTCCTAGTATTACTGAAGACTGTATTATCTCTAGCTTGTCATCTATGACGTCTTCCTTCGTTCCCTGTCCTGATACCTAGTTGCATCCTTAAAATGTGTTCGAATTCACTATCTAAGCCTTTATCTCGGTTATTCTTTATATCGAGTGAGATTTGTACCTTGCCAAACTTTCGGCAATACTAAAGCTGTTTGAGAAAATTATTACGTCTTCCCTTCAACACCTATCCAGATCCACTATTTCTGCTTGTCAGCATGGATTCATGAAAGGTCGTTCGTCGCTTACTAACCTTTAAGAATTGACTACCCTTGTACACCATGGCTTCCGTAAAAAGTGTCAAACTGATGTTATTTATACTGACTTTAGTAAGGCTTTCGATACGGTTGAATATTCTATGCTTCTCGCGAAACTTAACATAATGGGTTTTTCCCCAAAACTATTGGCTTGGTTAAAGTCGTATCTTATTGGCAGAACCAAAAGGTGTCTTTTCGTTCCTCGATATCTAAAACTGTTCTAGTTACGTCAGGTGTACCCCAAGGCAGTCATCTGGTCCCACTGTTGTTTACACTGTTTTTAAATGATTTACCTTTGGCCTTGGCTCATTTACGCGTGTTCATGTTTGCGGATGACGTCAAGATTTGTTATTCCTATAATTATCCTTCATTCCAACAGTACTTGCAATCAGATCTCGATGCGTTCTGTGATTGGTGCCACGTTAATAAATTACACCTTAATGCCTCTAAGTGTTCTTTTATGACTTTCAGTCGTTTGTCTCCGTTCCTAGCTCATTACTCTGTTAAGTCTGTTCTGTTAGATTGTGCACCATCGTTCAAAGACTTGGGCGTTTTCATTTAATGTTCATATTTCTTTTATTGTCAATAGAGCATGCAACCTTCTTGGCTTCATTAAACGTTGGGCCAAAGAATTTGATGATCCCTATGTAACAAAGGTTTTATAAACTTCGTTAGTTCGCCCTACTCTAGAATATTGCTCGCCAGTGTGGAATCCGCAATATGATGTTCACCAGCGTAGTATTGAATCGGTACAGAAGCAATTCCTTAAGTTTGCGTTACGCGGTCTTAATTGGGACCCGAGTCTTCGCCTACCTTCTTATTCTAGCAGACTTCTTCTTATTAATCTTCCTTCACTTTACAACCGTAGGCTCGTTTTTGGAATTCTCTTTCTCCATAAACTAGTCAACGGCGGCATTTCTACTAATTTACTAGATACGCTATATTTTTGTGTTCCCTCACGTCGGACCAAAAATTTTTTTCCTATTCTCCTTAGTAGATGTCTGACTAACTACTCTCTTCATGAACCTTTTCGTGTTCTTTACCAATCTTTTAACAACCTTTCTCACCTAATTTCTCCTCATCTTTCCGTCACTTCTCTTCGCGCTATACTTTTTAATCATCTACAGCGAAACCAATAATAATATTATGGACTTGGATTGGCTGCAACTCATTCCTGACCACATTGGCTGTGACTTGGGGCATAGCTGGCACCTTATGCAATTAGTATTTTTAGATATTTAGTTGTGTATATAGCTAAGCTATCTTTTTCAATTAATTAAATATATAAATAAATAAATAAATTTTGTCTTTAGCTTAAGCTTATTGTTCATTTTCAATTCTAGCATTGATAATGAATTTTAGACGTCGAATTCTAAATCTTCCATAGTAATCTTAAATTGTGCATCACTTGCATCACAAATAGATTACAAGTTTCAGTCGATATAAATCGGTTCAACCGCTGCCTACTACGTCATCATCAAATCAACTGCAAGGGTATATATCATATATAAATTAAAGACTACCTTATAAATTTTAAAGTAAACATCCGTTTTTTTTATATACAATTGGACACTTGATTTAATTCAGCATTTATTACTGTAAGAAATTTTGTACTTTACTTTTAAGTATTCATTCATTAAATAAAGTCCGGTCTTTTAACTCAACAAAATAATATCTTTCTTTTCCTATAAGAGAAAGAAAGACCAGATATATAATTGGCGCAGTCGGTAGGATCGGTAAAAGTGAACTTGTTATTCTATCCGTGTGACACATAGAATTATTATCCATGCGTTACATAGAGTTAGTGAATAATCACTATAAAACTCCGATCCGGCATCAAGAACTTACGGGAACGCTCAAAAGTCTACAACAGTGAAAAATATTTACCCCAACTGTGTGTGTGTTACAACCATAAAATTCCAATTGCGAAACAAAAACGCCAACTGTGTGCGGAAATATTAACTGTGTGTGTTACAACCATAAACTCCAATTGTGGAACAAAACGCCAAATTGTGTGCGAATAGAATAAAACACCACTAAAAAAACAAAAATGGCCGTAGAACTCACCGAAGCCCACCTCAATCAAGCACTGTCTTCGAGCACTGTGATGGAGCACCAGAGAATCTGACATCATTCATAAGGAGGATAGATTTCGTCATGCACCTTTATCCAACCCATGACATAAGGCAACATAACATATTGTTCAGCGCAAAATTGCAAATTGGACAAGCCAACACCTGGCCGGAACTAAGATCATTCCTCATCAATGAATTGAAGACGCAGACCCCATGTGACGAACTTCTTCGACTCCTCTACAACACCAACTATACAGGAAACCTTCGTAAGTTTATAACAAAATTATAAGACAAGCTAATTATTCACCTTCAGATTTAATGACCAGACTGCTAATAATAATTCAGATATTGCAGATCTGTTTGCTAAATTCTTTCAGTCGACTTATTCTACATTGTTTCGGAACCCACACCCTATCCCTTTTCAATCCCACATTTAAATTGTATGTTTTTTCCTAGTATTACTGAAGACTGTATTATCTCTAGCTTGTCATCTATGACGTCTTCCTTCGTTCCCTGTCCTGATACCTAGTTGCATCCTTAAAATGTGTTCGAATTCACTATCTAAGCCTTTATCTCGGTTATTCTTTATATCGAGTGAGATTTGTACCTTGCCAAACTTTCGGCAATACTAAAGCTGTTTGAGAAAATTATTACGTCTTCCCTTCAACACCTATCCAGATCCACTATTTCTGCTTGTCAGCATGGATTCATGAAAGGTCGTTCGTCGCTTACTAACCTTTAAGAATTGACTACCCTTGTACACCATGGCTTCCGTAAAAAGTGTCAAACTGATGTTATTTATACTGACTTTAGTAAGGCTTTCGATACGGTTGAATATTCTATGCTTCTCGCGAAACTTAACATAATGGGTTTTTCCCCAAAACTATTGGCTTGGTTAAAGTCGTATCTTATTGGCAGAACCAAAAGGTGTCTTTTCGTTCCTCGATATCTAAAACTGTTCTAGTTACGTCAGGTGTACCCCAAGGCAGTCATCTGGTCCCACTGTTGTTTACACTGTTTTTAAATGATTTACCTTTGGCCTTGGCTCATTTACGCGTGTTCATGTTTGCGGATGACGTCAAGATTTGTTATTCCTATAATTATCCTTCATTCCAACAGTACTTGCAATCAGATCTCGATGCGTTCTGTGATTGGTGCCACGTTAATAAATTACACCTTAATGCCTCTAAGTGTTCTTTTATGACTTTCAGTCGTTTGTCTCCGTTCCTAGCTCATTACTCTGTTAAGTCTGTTCTGTTAGATTGTGCACCATCGTTCAAAGACTTGGGCGTTTTCATTTAATGTTCATATTTCTTTTATTGTCAATAGAGCATGCAACCTTCTTGGCTTCATTAAACGTTGGGCCAAAGAATTTGATGATCCCTATGTAACAAAGGTTTTATAAACTTCGTTAGTTCGCCCTACTCTAGAATATTGCTCGCCAGTGTGGAATCCGCAATATGATGTTCACCAGCGTAGTATTGAATCGGTACAGAAGCAATTCCTTAAGTTTGCGTTACGCGGTCTTAATTGGGACCCGAGTTTTCGCCTACCTTCTTATTCTAGCAGACTTCTTCTTATTAATCTTCCTTCACTTTACAACCGTAGGCTCGTTTTTGGAATTCTCTTTCTCCATAAACTAGTCAACGGCGGCATTTCTACTAATTTACTAGATACGCTATATTTTTGTGTTCCCTCACGTCGGACCAAAAATTTTTTTCCTATTCTCCTTAGTAGATGTCTGACTAACTACTCTCTTCATGAACCTTTTCGTGTTCTTTACCAATCTTTTAACAACCTTTCTCACCTAATTTCTCCTCATCTTTCCGTCACTTCTCTTCGCGCTATACTTTTTAATCATCTACAGCGAAACCAATAATAATATTATGGACTTGGATTGGCTGCAACTCATTCCTGACCACATTGGCTGTGACTTGGGGCATAGCTGGCACCTTATGCAATTAGTATTTTTAGATATTTAGTTGTGTATATAGCTAAGCTATCTTTTTCAATTAATTAAATATATAAATAAATAAATAAATTTTGTCTTTAGCTTAAGCTTATTGTTCATTTTCAATTCTAGCATTGATAATGAATTTTAGACGTCGAATTCTAAATCTTCCATAGTAATCTTAAATTGTGCATCACTTGCATCACAAATAGATCACAAGTTTCAGTCGATATAAATCGGTTCAACCGCTGCCTACTACGTCATCATCAAATCAACTGCAAGGGTATATATCATATATAAATTAAAGACTACCTTATAAATTTTAAAGTAAACATCCGTTTTTTTTATATACAATTGGACACTTGCTTTAATTCAGCATTTATTACTGTAAGAAATTTTGTACTTTACTTTTAAGTATTCATTCATTAAATAAAGTCCGGTCTTTTAACTCAACAAAATAATATCTTTCTTTTCCTATAAGAGAAAGAAAGACCAGATATATAATTGGCGCAGTCGTTAGGATCGGTAAAAGTGAACTTGTTATTCTATCCGTGTGACACATAGAATTATTATCCGTGCGTTACATAGAGTTAGTGAATAATCACTATAAAACTCCGATCCGACATCAAGAACTTACGGGAACGCTCAAAAGTCTACAACAGTGAAAAATATTTACCCCAACTGGGCGCGGAAATATCAACTGTGTGTGTGTTACAACCATAAAATTCCAATTGCGAAACAAAAACGCCAACTGTGTGCGGAAATATTAACTGTGTGTGTTACAACCATAAACTCCAATTGTGGAACAAAACGCCAAATTGTGTGCGAATAGAATAAAACACCACTAAAAAAACAAAAATGGCCGTAGAACTCACCGAAGCCCACCTCAATCAAGCACTGTCTTCGAGCACTGTGATGGAGCACCAGAGAATCTGACATCATTCATAAGGAGGATAGATTTCATCATGCACCTTTATCCAACCCATGACATAAGGCAACATAACATATTGTTCAGCGCAAAATTGCAAATTGGACAAGCCAACACCTGGCCGGAACTAAGATCATTCCTCATCAATGAATTGAAGACGCAGACCCCATGTGACGAACTTCTTCGACTCCTCTACAACACCAACTATACAGGAAACCTTCGTAAGTTTATAACAAAATTATAAGACAAGCTAAGTCTTGAAAACGATGCAAATAACACTACTCTTTATACAAATGCTTTAAATAACACTATAAAAGATGTAATAAACAAAAAATTACCCGATAGAATATTTATGACGTTAGATAGATATGATATAACCACAGTTAGCAAGCTGAAACCAGTAGCTCAAAGGGAAGGGTTATACGAGAATAGTATAAAAGAAATCAGAAAATCAAATCAAAGCTAAAATCAAAACCAAAAAAGTGGAAAATCTTTTGTACCCAATAGTACAACTGCGTGTAAAACAAAATAATGCGATACAACACAAACCAAAAACTTTTCCAAGAATTTCAACAAAAATTAAATATTGACAGGGCTCAAAATCCAATGAATTATCAACAGCAAAATAACTATCCAAAAAATAATGTAGCAAACCAGCCTACAAAAAGACAAAGAGAAAGAAATAGTGATAATGGAAATTACATTCCAATAGTATAAAAACCCATTTAACAGGCAAATATAATTCATTAGAGGTTCAGAAGACAAAGCAGAAACATCAACCTATTTTTATAAATCAAACATAAAAATAATATACAAAGAAATGACCAATGCTTACGCGAGGGATATAATCAAAAGATATCTTTGCGGTAAGAAAACTGTACTATATTTTCATAATGAGATTATCCCATATTTCAACAAGCCTTTATAGATATAATTTGATCAAGAGCAAATACAATGAAGTAAGTAAGTCGTCTCGCCGACTAAGGTATACCATACACCAGTAAAGCAAATATTTCAACTTTATTAAACAAATGCATTTTCACATGCTTCTTACAAGCATATCTTAGTATCTCGCTCACTCAATCATACGAGCACCCTAGCGCCCCCACCAGCCAACGGCCAACTCCGGCCTTATGGAAAAACGTTTATATGCATAACTCGACTGTTTTTTGTCCGATTTTAATCAAATTTAGTATTTTGCTAGATATTAGTATTAAATTTAAGTGTGCCAAATTGGATTGCATAAGGTAAAAAAATACGGGAGATAATCAAGTTTTTCAAATTACGGGGGCGGAAAAGGGCGTGGCAAAATTTTATGCATACAAAATGTGTGCATTTACTAAGCGAATATACATACCAAATATGGTGTCTCTAGCTGGAATAGTTTTTGAGATAAACGCTTTTTTTAAATTGCGGGGGCGGGAAGGGGCGTGGCAAAAATTTGAAATAAACTTGATCACTCTACATACTACACGAGTCTACATACCAAATTTGGTGGCTCTAGCTCTTACAGTCTCCGAGATCTAGGTGTTCATACGGACAGACGGACGGATGGACGGACGGACGGACGGACGGACGGACGGACAGACGGACATGGCTAGATCGACTCGGTTGTTGATCCTGATCAAGAATATATATACTTTGTGGGGTCGGAGATGCTTCCTTCTGCCTGTTACATACATTTTGGCGACTTTAATATACCATTTCACCCTATGGGTGTATGGTATAAAAACCTCGAGCATTAAGTTAGAGGACCTTCAAACGTTTGCACAATTCAAAGAAATAATTCTAAAACAACATAAAGAATTATTACATCCAGGAATCGAAAAAATCGAAAATCGAATTAATTTGTTTAAAGAAAAATATTATTTCCCCGATTTTCAAAACCTAATTCAAAACATTATGCGCAGTATGCAATATCGCAAAGACAGAAAATAGAAATACAAAACTAACTTTAAAATAACACCAAAAGCTTTTAATATCAGAGAAAAATACGTCATGGACTTTTTCATGATCGACAATTTACAATTCCTTTCATGCATTGACATTTATTCCAAATTTGCAACACTTGTAGAAGTAAAATCTAGAGATTGGTTAGAAGCCAAGAGAGCAATTATGAAAGTATTCACTGAAATGGGCAAACCAATAGAAATAAAATCAGACAAAGATTCAGCATTTCTGTGTATAGCACTAAAAAATTGGTTACAAGAAGAAAATGTATAGTTAGAATTTACAAGTAAAAACGTCATTTCAGACGTAAAAAGATTCCATAAAACAGAAAATGAAAAACTCAGAATTATAAATTTTGAAAATGACATCGAAGATAAATTAATCAAATTTGAAAAAATTCTCTACATATACAACAATAAGATGAGACATAAAAAAACTAACCGAATACCAGCGGACATTTTGATCTACGCAGGATCACCCGACTATAATATCCAAACGAACAAAATACATCAAATAAACAATTTAAATAAAGATAGACACGACTATGTATTCCAGCTAGCAGTGCTTCGTCTGAAAGAGCTTTCTCTCAGGCCCGGCTATTAATTTTAGAAAAAAGAAGCAGAATTGCCACAAACAGCGCCATGATAAATGAAAGTATGTTTTTAAATTTAAATGTGAAAAAAAAATTAAAAATACACTTAAGTGTTTTCAAGCCCTGTTTTCAGCTAGGCGATGAATCGCATAATGATTTCTTCAATTTGCATCCATAATTTGTCGACTACCGATTTGTACTTCATTTTTTTTTCAGGCACAATTTGTCTTAATGTCCTGGACAATGAATCCAGCAGCGCACTTTGCTTGCGAACCAGTTGATCACGACTCGCTCTTCCTCTCGTTGGCGAACTTGTCTCTCTAGTTTTATCTTTGCCAAATGGTCCTTCCAATCTTCTACTGAATTAGTTACAACCGCCTTCAGTTTGCTGAAATAGTCCGTTACAAAGTATTTCATTGTTTATTAACTCCTGGTGACTTTTTTCGAAGTTCTCTCATACGTAGTATTGAATCGGTACAGAAGCAATTCCTTAAGTTTGCGTTACGCGGTCTTAATTGGGACCCGAGTTTTCGCCTACCTTCTTATTCTAGCAGACTTCTTCTTATTAATCTTCCTTCACTTTACAACCGTAGGCTCGTTTTTGGAATTCTCTTTCTCCATAAATTAGTCAATGGCGAAGTCATTTCTACTAATTTACTAGATACGCTATATTTTTGTGTTCCCTCACGTCGGACCAAAAACTTTTTTCCTATTCTCCTTAGTAGATGTCTGACTAACTACTCTCTTCATGAACCTTTTCGTGTTCTTTGCCAATCTTTTAACAACCTTTCTCACCTAATTTCTCCTCATCTTTCCGTCACTTCTCTTCGCGCTATACTTTTTAATCATCTACAGCGAAACCAATAATAATATTATGGACTTGGATTGGCTGCAACTCATTCCTGACCACATTGGCTGTGACTTGGGGCATAGCTGGCACCTTATGCAATTAGTATTTTTAGATATTTAGTTGTGTATATAGCTAAGCTATCTTTTTCAGTTAATTAAATATATAAATAAATAAATAAATTTTGTCTTTAGCTTAAGCTTATTGTTCATTTTCAATTCTAGCATTGATAATGAATTTTAGACGTCGAATTCTAAATCTTCCATAGTAATCTTAAATTGTGCATCACTTGCATCACAAATAGATCACAAGTTTCAGTCGTATAAATCGGTTCAACCGCTGCCTACTACGTCATCATCAAATCAACTGCAAGGGTATATATCATATATAAATTAAAGACTACCTTATAAATTTTAAAGTAAACATCCGTTTTTTTTATATACAATTGGACACTTGCTTTAATTCAGCATTTATTACTGTAAGAAATTTTGTACTTTACTTTTAAGTATTCATTCATTAAATAAAGTCCGGTCTTTTAACTCAACAAAATAATATCTTTCTTTTCCTATAAGAGAAAGAAAGACCAGATATATAATTGGCGCAGTCGTTAGGATCGGTAAAAGTGAACTTGTTATTCTATCCGTGTGACACATAGAATTATTATCCGTGCGTTACATAGAGTTAGTGAATAATCACTATAAAACTCCGATCCGACATCAAGAACTTACGGGAACGCTCAAAAGTCTACAACAGTGAAAAATATTTACCCCAACTGGGCGCGGAAATATCAACTGTGTGTGTGTTACAACCATAAAATTCCAATTGCGAAACAAAAACGCCAACTGTGTGCGGAAATATTAACTGTGTGTGTTACAACCATAAACTCCAATTGTGGAACAAAACGCCAAATTGTGTGCGAATAGAATAAAACACCACTAAAAAAACAAAAATGGCCGTAGAACTCACCGAAGCCCACCTCAATCAAGCACTGTCTTCGAGCACTGTGATGGAGCACCAGAGAATCTGACATCATTCATAAGGAGGATAGATTTCATCATGCACCTTTATCCAACCCATGACATAAGGCAACATAACATATTGTTCAGCGCAAAATTGCAAATTGGACAAGCCAACACCTGGCCGGAACTAAGATCATTCCTCATCAATGAATTGAAGACGCAGACCCCATGTGACGAACTTCTTCGACTCCTCTACAACACCAACTATACAGGAAACCTTCGTAAGTTTATAACAAAATTATAAGACAAGCTAAGTCTTGAAAACGATGCAAATAACACTACTCTTTATACAAATGCTTTAAATAACACTATAAAAGATGTAATAAACAAAAAATTACCCGATAGATTATTTATGACGTTAGATAGATATGATATAACCACAGTTAGCAAGCTGAAACCAGTAGCTCAAAGGGAAGGGTTATACGAGAATAGTATAAAAGAAATCAGAAAATCAAATCAAAGCTAAAATCAAAACCAAAAAAGTGGAAAATCTTTTGTACCCAATAGTACAACTGCGTGTAAAACAAAATAATCCGATACAACACAAAACCAAAAACTTTTCCAAGAATTTCAACAAAAATTAAATATTGACAGGGCTCAAAATCCAATGAATTATCAACAGCAAAATAACTATCCAAAAAATAATGTAGCAGAGAGCAAAGAGAAAGAAATAGTGATAATGGAAATTACATTCCAATAGTATAAAAACCCATATAACAGGCAAATATAATTCATTAGAGGTTCAGAAGACAAAGCAGAAACATCAACCTATTTTTATAAATCAAACATAAAAATAATATACAAAGAAATGACCAATGCTTACGCGAGGGATATAATCAAAAGATATCTTTGCGGTAAGAAAACTGTACTATATTTTCATAATGAGATTATCCCATATTTCAACAAGCCTTTATAGATATAATTTGATCAAGAGCAAATACAAAAACCTCGAGCATTAAGTTAGAGGACCTTCAAACGTTTGCACAATTCAAAGAAATAATTCTAAAACAACATAAAGAATTATTACATCCAGGAATCGAAAAAATCGATTAATTTGTTTAAAGAAAAATATTATTTCCCCGATTTTCAAAACCTAATTCAAAACATTATGCTCAGTATGCAATATCGCAAAGACAGAAAATAGAAATACAAAACTAACTTTTAAAATAACACCAAAAGCTTTTAATATCAGAGAAAAATACGTCATGGACTTTTTCATGATCGACAATTTACAATTCCTTTCATGCATTGACATTTATTCAACACTTGTAGAAGTAAAATCTAGAGATTGGTTAGAAGCCAAGAGAGCAATTATGAAAGTATTCACTGAAATGGGCAAACCAATAGAAATAAAATCAGACAAAGATTCAGCATTTCTGTGTATAGCACTAAAAAATTGGTTACAAGAAGAAAATGTATAGTTAGAATTTACAAGTAAAAACGTCATTTCAGACGTAAAAAGATTCCATAAAACAGAAAATGAAAAACTCAGAATTATAAATTTTGAAAATGACATCGAAGATAAATTAATCAAATTTGAAAAAATTCTCTACATATACAACAATAAGATGAGACATAAAAAAACTAACCGAATACCAGCGGACATTTTGATCTACGCAGGATCACCCGACTATAATATCCAAACGAACAAAATACATCAAATAAACAATTTAAATAAAGATAGACACGACTATGTATTCCAGCTAGCAGTGCTTCGTCTGAAAGAGCTTTCTCTCAGGCCCGGCTATTAATTTTAGAAAAAAGAAGCAGAATTGCCACAAACAGCGCCATGATAAATAAAAGTATGTTTTTAAATTTAAATGTGAAAAAAAATTAAAAATACACTTAAGTGTTTTCAAGCCCTGTTTTCAGCTAGGCGATGAATCGCATAATGATTTCTTCAATTTGCATCCATAATTTGTCGACTACCGATTTGTACTTCATTTTTTTTTCAGGCACAATTTGTCTTAATGTCCTGGACAATGAATCCAGCAGCGCACTTTGCTTGCGAACCAGTTGATCACGACTCGCTCTTCCTCTCGTTGGCGAACTTGTCTCTCTAGTTTTATCTTTGCCAAATGGTCCTTCCAATCTTCTACTGAATTAGTTACAACCGCCTTCAGTTTGCTGAAATAGTCCGTTACAAAGTATTTCATTGTTTATTAACTCCTGGTGACTTTTTTCGAAGTTCTCTCATACGTATTCCAGGAGCTCAAGTTTCTCCTCGAAATAAGATGGCTTCGTTTTCCTGACGAAAGAATCCTTTTTGGTA
The DNA here is from genome assembly GCF_018902025.1 of Drosophila willistoni. Classification (NCBI taxonomy): domain Eukaryota; kingdom Metazoa; phylum Arthropoda; class Insecta; order Diptera; family Drosophilidae; genus Drosophila; species Drosophila willistoni. The sequence continues at coordinate 7,672 of NW_025814676.1, read as the reverse complement.
TTTCGAATGAAGGCCTGAATTTTGCCTCTCCTCGTTCTGTCTGCTGCTTATAAAACTCCTCCATGTTCTTTTATATTCTTATGTAATTGCCTTTTTGTACTTGTACTTGACTCGATGGAAGTTTTTTTTATTTTGTCAAAGACAGGGAACGCTCCGACTCGTTCCTAAAATTGGTCAAGTGTAGCACAAATAAGAATAAGAAATAAATCGAAGTCGCCTTTTGATTAGTGTTTAACAATAGTTAATTTTTATTTCCAACTAGATCGTGCATTGGCTTCCTCTCTCTCATCACCTATGACGTACATTTGAAGAAATTTATGTTCACTATCTGGGAAGCATTATATTTCCTAATGTTTGATAGGAAATGATTCAATTCAGTAGGGGATCCGGACAGTCTCAAGCCTGGCTGCACGCCTTTCGGCTGGTTACAATAAGAATCCTCTGATTTGCCTTTGCAGCTCCGCTTCCAGTACCAATTCCCGCTCTTCAGTTCTATTCGAAATCATTGATCCCAATCTTTCTGGGTTGTGAGTACGACGACCCAAATTCGCTTTTTTAGGAGGCATTATTTCTTTAGTAACTTTCCGTTTGTAACTAAAACAGGAATGAATGAATGAATCCGCCTACTGCGGATTGATACACGGAAAGCTGTTATAAAAACCCATTTTATTCGCGCTCGCGAAGATTTTATTAATATTTTTTTCCGTAAGAACCTTCTCCTAATAATAACAAAAACAACAAAAAAAGAATTAGTGAAATCGGTTCACACATTCACGAGTGATGCCGTGACCAAGGAAAACGGGTTTCATTTTGTTTGTTTCTTTTGTTGCTACCATAATTTCGTCTAAATATATAATAACTTTTTCATCCCGGCAAATATCCTGTTTATAAACCTTTGAAATGTAGACGGCGCATTTTTAAGGCCAAATGGCATACGAAGAAATTCAAACTGACCAAGCGGTGTCGTAAATGACGTAAGCTTCACTGAATCCTCATGCATGTATACATGGAAAACCCATTATTTAAGTCGAGTTTCGAAAATAACGTTTTTCCTGAAAGTCTATCTAACAGATCATCAATAAGTGGAATAGGATAACTATCTTTTAAAGTCGCCTTGTTTAATTTTCTCACCAGTTCACCAGTAGTCTTTTTTACGAGCACGATTGGAAACATATTCTGACTCGGTCTCATCTATTCTTTGCTTAAGTGTATTCGTCAATTATTTATTTTAGCATTTGGTTTTCTGCATCGATTTGTTCATTTACTGCTTCGTTCTGTTCGTTTGCCGTTACTTCTTGCTGCTGTTGACCTTGGAACAAGTCTGCCTCAAAATTTTGCGTCTGACCGGCGCCATCGTCCGACGTATACAAAATGCTCTTTAGGTGCTCCAAGAAATCTTTTTCACGGGGATCCGCGCACAGGGCTGAGTTGGTTTAAGCGTTCGGCTGGCACATTTTTAGTGTCAGTATCTTGTAAACCTAGGTTTTTGCACCAGATTTGTAACTGGGACATTGAAAAATCATCAGGAATTTTTTGAATCCATTATTGTTTTTTAATATTTTTTTCTTTGCTAAATTATAGATTTTTCACTGCTACAAACTGAGCACATGTTAATAATGTTTGGAATCAGGTTTTGAAAATCGGGGAAATAATATTTTTCTTTAAACGAATTTTTTTTTCGATTCCTGGATGTAATAATTCTTTATGTTGTTTTAGGATTATTTTTTTTGAATTGTGCAAACGTTTGAAGGTCCTCTAACTTAATGCTAGATTTCGAGGTTTTTGTATTTGCGCTTGATCGTATTATTTCAATAAAAGCTTGTTGAAATATGGGATATTCTTGTTCACTATGAAAATATAGTACAGTTTTCTAACCACAAATATATCTTTAATTATATCCCTTGCGTAAGCATAAGTCATTCTTTGTATGTTATTTTTATGTTTGATTTTTAAAAATAAGTTGTTGTTTCTGCTTTGTCTTCTGAACCTCCAATGAATTCTCTTTGCCTGTTGAAATAATTAATGGGTTTTTCTACTATTGGATTGTAGTTTCCATTATCCTCATGAGCACTACGTATTAAGTTTTCATCTGTTTTAATTCTGGAAAGGGCATCTGTTGAGTTTGGCGCTAAGGTTCGATGTTTTAGCGGGCCCACAAGAAAACACTCCACTTTTCACGTGATACTTCATTTATTTCTTCCACGTGTATTTCTTATGCTAATGGGGTGTGTATGGTGTGTTCGATGTTTTAGCGGGCCCACAAGAAAACACTCCACTTTTCACGTGATACTTCATTTATTTCTTCCACGTGTATTTCTTATGCTAATGGGGTGTGTATGGTGTGTGTGCCGTATGCGAGTCGTTATTATGCGAGCCGTTTGTAAGCGAGCCGTTTGAGAGCTGCTATGATTGTAAGCGAGCCGCTATAAATTAATCGCCCTTACTCGCGGTTGTAACCAAACTGTTCTGTCCGCCGCTTAGTAACAAGCATAGAACCTAAAATGTAAGCTTAAAGCGCAAGATGCAACGGTTAATTTCCCAGCACGTAGGCTGGCGCTTAAGAATAAGTATGAAAATGAAAGAGATTGAGTGATATGGTGGCTGCGTCGGGTCTGCTGGGCAGTTACTTTAGCCACGGGCCGTTGAAGAGTCCCGTTGGCAGTTCTGATGATCACTCGACGCACCTGGTTGTCTTTGGCCAGGATTGTTTGCTCGACTATACCTTTTGGCCATCTATTTCGGGGCAGAGTCTCGTCCAATATTACAACGACGTCTCCAGCTGCTATTGGTGGTCTCTTCGTAAACCATTTTCCTCGCCTGGCTAAATCTGGAACGTATTCGCGTACCCATCGTCGCCAGAATTGATCGGCGAATTCTTGTACAGCTTGCCACATGTGCTGTACGGTGTGTGTGGTTTCGAAGACTGGTTTATAGCCGCTTGCTGATCCTAGTAGTAGATGGTTAGGGGTGATAGCCTCGTCGTCTTTGCTGTCCAGAGAGACAAAAGTAAGCGGTCTGGTATTTAGGATGAATTCCACTTCCCAGAGTGCGCTTTGTAGGCCCTCGCTGGTGAATTTTCTCGCTGGGCAGATTGCGTAGAGTACAGTCTTGACGGAACGAACAAGTCGCTCCCATGCTCCCCCCATATGAGGAGCGGCTGGTGGATTAAATTTCCATTTGATGTCATCGAACGCCGGTTGCACGGCGTTGAAGCTGATCGTCTGCGCTTTGTCACAGATAATCTTTTCAGCAGCTTTGAAGTTAGTGCCATTGTCGTTGTAAATTTCTCTCGGGGTCCCGCGCCGATTGATGAAGTTTCAGATGCACATTATGCACGATGCAGTGTCCAAAGAGCACGCCAGTTCTATATGCACTGCCCGTATGGTTAAGCAGGTGAAAATAACGCCCCATCTTTTTTCGCCGTCCTACAGCAACCAAGAAGGGCCCGAAGTAGTCGATACCGACGTAAGTGAAGGGACGTTGGTAGGCAGCCAGCCTGGCGATGGGCAGGGGAGCCATTTGCAGCGGAACAGGCATGGCGCTATCATTTTTACAGCGTTGGCAAGACTTCCGAATGCTTTGTATAAGACTCGTAGGCGTTGTATGTAAAACATGCCTCGAATCCTGTTAATACACGTCTCATGGGATGTGTGGTGCATTTCCTGATGATACCAGTTCACTATGAGCCGAGTAATGTGGTGCCCATATGGGAGCAGTATTTGGTTTTGGCCGTTTAGGGTTTCTGCTCGCCCTCGGATACGTAGGAGCTGGTTTTCATCTAGAAAGATATTCAAACATATGAGTTTAGAATTTGTTTTTAAAGGTTTACCTCTCGTTAAGTTGCGAATTTCTGGGTTGAATTCAGATGACTGCGCATGCCGCAGTAGGAGTGTGCGTGCCTGCTGAATCATCTCGTAAGACACCTCTGTAGGTGGCGATGCCTTCTTTTGTTTCGCTTTCAGTTTCTCAATGTAGAGAATAAAGCGCGCTAAAGCTCGATATAGCCTGCGCCAGTCGGAAAAAATATTCCGCGTTAAGTTTTAGCTCCATCGGCGAATTGTCGATGAAGAGTATGTTATGCCTGACTTCAGCATTGTTTGGTGGCCCCAAATCATCGCATTTTGGCCACTCGTGTTGATCCTGCAGCAAATAGTCTGGACCGTGTAGCCAAGTTTTATATTTATTGGCGTTGTTTGTTTTAGTAGCAAGATCTGCAGGGTTAAGGTTGGTTGGAACCCAGTTCCATTGGCTAACGTTTGTGAATTCCAGTATTTCGCCCACGCGGTGCATGACGAATTGCTGAACTTTCGTGGATCCATACGAAGCCATTTGAGAACAGTCTTGAGTCGGACCAATAACAACTCGAGTTAATTGACAAACTTGGATTGCGTTGGATTCGGTTACTCAGCTTTGCTCCGATAACTGCGGCCTGCAGTTCCATCCTTGGTATAGATAGTGGACTCAACGGTGCCACTTTCGCCTTGGAGGCCACGAAGCTGAGGTAGGTTCTTTCCCCCTGGCGTATCCGAAGGTAGCAGACTGCTGCATATGCCAATTCGCTGGCGTCAACGAACGTGTGTAACTGGACATCATGGATTTGATCGCTGCTGTTGAAATAACATCTCGGGATGGTCAATCCGGCGATTGTTGTAAGGATCCGTTTCCATCGTATCCATTTGGGTAACAATGCGTCGGGCAAACCAGTATCCCAGCCAATGCCGCTTCTCCAGACTTCTTGCAGTAGGATTTTCAGCTCTATTGTAAAGCATGAGATGAAGCCGAGTGGGTCGTACATTGACATAAGTACTTGCAAGAGCTCGCGTTTGGTTGGTGTTTTGTCGCTGTCTAAAACGTTGCGCTTCAGCCTGGCGAACTTGCAGATGAATGTGAATACGTCGGAGTTCGGCATCCAATATAAGCCGAGTACCTTTTCTGTTGCGGTAATTTCGACAGCTTCGGGGAGTAGCGAATCGCTCTTTAGTATTCGTAGGACCTCCTTTGAGTTCGAAGACCAATTGCGTATGTGGAAACCACCTGCTGCATGGATGTCTCTGACTTGAGTTGCGATGTTTCCGACTTCCACGTAGTTGTCGCCGCTGTATATAAAATCATCCACCTAGTGGTAGTCCTTCATGGCTTGTGCTGCTTGAGGGTACTGTTGGCAGAATCGATCTGCATTTTTGTCACGAATAAAGTGTGCAATGCAGTGTGCGCAATTGATTCCGAAAGTAAGCGCTTCCATAACATAGACGTTAGGCTCTTGCCTCTCGGATTTGCTGTCGAACCACAGAAACCTTTGCGCATGGGTGTCTGCTGGTCTCACTCGGATCTGGTGGAACATCTCGGCGATATCGCCACAGATCGCCACTCGTCCCACTCGGAATGAGAGTAAGAGGTCAAACAGGGAGTTTAGGAGATCTGGACCACTCCAGATGTAGTCATTCAGGGCCTTGCCGCCGGATTGGGCGGCTGCATCCCATACAAGCCGGACCTTCTCTGGTTTATTTGGATTTTTAGTTATGAAGGTTGGTAGATACCATGTCCGTCTGTTTGGTGCAGCTATTTCCTCCGGCGTCAGCATGCGAGCATAGCCCTTTTCGACGAGGTTTTCGATTTGCTTGGTGATTTGCTCCTTCAACTGTGGTTGTCGGGAAAATTGCTTTTGTAGGCATTTAAGCCGTTTTAGTGCGTTTGCGTAGCTATCAGGTAATAAAACTTCAGGGTCTTTCCACATTAGACCGACCTCGTACCTGCCGTTCTTCAAGGCGGTAGTAGATTCAAGTCTGGTTAGAGCTTGAGTTTCTTCTGGTGATGATAGCGGTTTTGCTGTGGTAGCGTCTAATGAGAACGCTTGTTTGATGATCTCATGCAGCTTGGCGTCTGCGTCTCGGCATCCACACATGTGAACGCTGACATTAGCTCTAGTGGCCCTTGATGGCGTGGAGCTTTGTAGTGCCCATCCCAGTCGCGTCTTTGACGCTATTGGTTGGTGCCATGCCCCTCTTTGATTTTAAGGGGTACGGCGAGGTTCCAGTTATTTGTGCCGATTAGGATGCTTGGGCATGCGTTGGTGTATGATGCTATCGGTAGTCCGCTAGGTGGGGGAATTCTTTGGCGAGAGCCCTTATGTTGATAGACTGTACAGGTAGATCCAGGGTATCTACACAGTGAACCTCTTCCAAGTAGAATTGATTGCCATTATGTGGATTGGCAACCGTAAGCGTGACACGTTCCGATGCATTTTCTTCGCGTGTTGTATCGTTGGTCCATTTTAGGCACAGTGGATCTGGAACGCCTTTTAAGCCGAGTTGCTTAAAGACCTTGTTGTCGATGAGCGTTATTGCCGATCCCTCATCTAGAAATGCAAAAGTGTTAGTGACTTTCGTTTTATTGATGATTTGTATTGGAATGACACGGAAATATGTTGAGCCAGACTCTCTGGATCGTTGGGTGTGCTTGCCCTCCGGCGTATGCACGTTGGTGACCATAGCTGGTCTGTTTGGGCTGCTGGATTTCGCAGCCTCTGGCATCGGCTGCATCTCATGGATCAATGGGTGATGTTTGCTTCGGCAGCCTCGTATGCCGCAACCTTTTCACGTTGGCACTTTTGGTGATGACGGTTTAGGCATTGTTGGCAGAGCTTGTGATTTTTCAGAAAAGACATCTTTCGTTGATGTGGCGTGGCTTTGAACGATGGGCAGCTGTGTATTTTGTGCCCAGGTTCGTTGCATACGACGCACGTAATTTCCTTGACCTGCTCTTTAGGTGCCTCTGTGTGATGATTTAGGCTTCCGCTCTTCTTATGGTAAAGCGGCGATGTTACCTGGCTTGCTGCTTCAGCTATGTCGTAGATCCATTGCTAAAGATTCCATTGATGGTACCTTAGTGTCTTTGGGAAACATTGCCCACTGCAGCTTCAATTGTGTGGGGAGTTTCTCTAGTAGCTCTTGTACGAGCATTGGGTTTTGCATGTAACCTGTGAGTCCACATGCTTCCATCGTTGAGTAGATGTTTCGTACACACAGTGCGTATTCGATAAGTGGTTCAAGCTTATCTTTTATTGCGGGTAGTTGCCGCGTTTTTTCCAGTAAGTTGTGCAAAATATGCTCTGGCCGACCGAAACACATACGTAATGTTTGTATGATTTCAGGGACCATTGCTGGTAAAAGGAGTTTGGATTGAACTAACTCACGTGCTTTTCCCTTTAGGCTAGCTTGCAGCCGCATAAGATTTTCTGCATTCGTATACCCAGCGATTTCCGTACTTGTCTGAAAACTACTGTAGAATAGAGGCCAGTTCTGAGGATTGCCATCAAATGTTGGAAGCTCTTTCGGTATCGCTTGACGGGCTGCAAGTTGTGCCGCGCTTGGTATTGCTGTGTTTAGGTCTATGTCCATTCGCACTTTACTTTCTGGATAGTACGATGCAGCACTGGTTTGAGTATTTGTGAAATTCCAGGGAGCCATCGGCGTAGCACTTAGGTGCGGTTGTTCGCGTGTCGTGGCACGCGTGTTGTTTGAGGTTAGGAACGGCAGCTGCGGTGCCACGTGATCGTAATGCCACGTGTCGCGCACAGCTGAGTGTGTGACCATCGCTTTTGTTTGCAGAAGTAAAAATAGGAACAGCCGTCCTAGCTGTGTCCGGGAATATTTTTGGCGGGCATAGTTCAAAG
>NW_025814675.1:0-64712 GCF_018902025.1 Drosophila willistoni | reverse complement strand
TGAGTTTTGGCGCTAAGGTTCGATGTTTTAGCGGGCCCACAAGAAAACACTCCACTTTTCACGTGATACTTCATTTTATTTCTTCCACGTGTATTTCTTATGCTAATGGGGTGTGTATGGGTGTGTGCCGTATGCGAGTCGTTATTATGCGAGCCGTTTGATATAGTAGAGCGAGCCGTATAATCAATTAATCGCCATTACTCGCGGTTGTAACCAAACTGTTCTGTCCGCCGCTTAGTAACAAGCATAGAACCTAACATATAAGCTTAAAGCGCAAGATGCAACGGTTATTTTCCCAGCACGTAGGCTGGTGCTTAAGAATAAGTATGAAAAATGAAAAGAGAATGAGTGATATGGGTTAACCATTGGTGCTGCGTCGGGTCTGCTGGGCAGTTAGCGAATTTCGGCGGCAACATTCCCCCCCAGTAAAGCTGCTCTCCTTCAGGGGGTTTGCTTTGGCTCCAAAACAGCCGACGTCTAATACAGCTACTTTAGCCACGGGCCGTTGAAGAGTCCCGTTGGCAGTTTCTGATGATCATCGAGCGCACCTGGTTGTCTTTGGCCAGGATTGCTTGCCTCGACTAATACCTTTTGGCCATCTATTTCGGGGCAGATTTCTCGTCCAATATTACAACGACATCTCCAGCTGCTATTGGTGGTCTTCTTGGTAAACCAATTTTCCTAGCCTGGCTAAATCTGGAACGTATTCGCGTACCATCGTCGCCAGAATTGATCGGCGAATTCTTGTACAGCTTGCCACATGTGCTGTACGGTAATGTGTGGTTTCGAAAGACTGGTTTATAGCGGCGGTTTGCTGATCTAGTAGTAGATGGTTAGGGGTGATAGCCCTGTCGTCTTTGCTGTCCAGAGAGACAAAATAAGCGGTCTGGAATTTAGGATGAATTCCACTTCCCAGAGTGCGCTTTGTAGGCCCTCGCTGGTGGAATTTTCTCGCTGGCAGATTGCGTAGAGTACAGTCTTGACGGAACGAACAAGTCGCTCCATGCTCCCCCATATGAGGAGCGGCTGGTGGATTAAATTTCCATTTGATGTCATCGAACGCCGGTTGCACGGCGTTGAAGTTGATCGTCTGCGCTTCGTCACAGATAATCTTTTTCAGGCAGCTTTGAAGTTAGTGCCATTGTCGCTGTAAATTTCTCGTCGGGGTCCCGCGCCGATTGATGAAGTTTTCGGAATGCACATTATCACGATGCAGTGTCCAAAAGGAGCACGCCAGTTCTATATGCACTGCCCGTATGGTTAGGCAGGTGAAAATAACGCCCCATCTTTTTTCGCTTCGCCGTCCTACAGCAAACAAGAAGGCCCGAAGTAGTCGATACCGACGTAAGTGAAGGGACGTTGGTAGGCAGCCAGCCTGGCGATGGCAGGGGAGCCATTTGCGGTGGAACAAGGCATGGCGCTCTCATTTTTACAGCGTTGGCAAGACTTCCGATGCCTTTGTATAAGACTCGTAGGCCTTGGTATGTAAAACATGCCTCGAATCCTGTTAATACACGTCTCATGGGATGTGTGGTACATTTCCTGATGATACCAGTTCACTATGAGCCGAGTAATGTGGTGCCCATATGGGAGCAGTATTTGGTTTTGGCCGTTTAGGTTTTCTGCTCGCCCTCGGGTACGTAGGACTGGTTTTCATCTAGAAAGATATTCAAACATATGAGGTTAGAATTTGTTTTTAAAGGTTTACCTCTCGTTAAGTTGCGAATTTCTGGGTTGAATTCAGATGACTGCGTATGCCGCAGTAGGAGTGTGCGTGCCTGCTGATCATATCGTAAGACACCTCTATAGGTGGCGATGCCTTCTTTGTTTCGCTTTCAGTTTCTCAGTGTAGAGAATAAAGCGCGCTAAAGCTCGATATAGCCTGCGCCAGTCGGAAAATATTTCGCGTTAAGTTTTAGCTCCATCGGCGAATTGTCGATGAAGAGTATGTTATGCCTGACTTCAGCATTGTTTGGTGGCCCAAATCATCGCATTTTGGCCACTCGTGTTGATCCTGCAGCAAATAGTCTGGACCGTGTAGCCAAGTTTATATTTATTGGCGTTGTTTGTTTTAGTAGCAAGATCTGCAGGGTTAAGGTTGGTTGGAACCCAGTTCCATTGGCTAACGTTTGTGAATTCCAGTATTTCGCCCACGCGGTGCATGACGAATTGCTGAAACTTTCGTGGATCCATACGAAGCCATTTGAGAACAGTCTTTGAGTCGGACCAATAACAACTCGAGTTAATTGACAAACTTGGATTGCGTTGGATTCGGTTACTCAGGTTTGCTCCGATAACTGCGGCCTGCAGTTCCATCCTTGGTATAGTTAGTGGACTCAACGGTGCCACTTTTGCCTTGGATGCCACGAAGCTGAGGTAGGTTCTTTCCCCCTGGCGTATCCGAAGGTAGCAGACTGCTGCGTATGCCAATTCGCTGGCGTCAACGAACGTGTGTAACTGGACATCATGGATTTGATCGCTGCTGTTGAAATAACATCTCGGGATGGTCAATCCGGCGATTGTTGTAAGGATCCGTTTCCATCGTATCCATTTGGGTAACAATGCGTCGGGCAAACCAGTATCCCAGCCAATGCCGCTTCTCCAGACTTCTTGCAGTAGGATTTTCAGCTCTATTGTAAAGCATGAGATGAAGCCGAGTGGGTCGTACATTGACATAAGTACTTGCAAGAGCTCGCGTTTGGTTGGTGTTTTGTCGCTGTCTAAAACGTTGCGCTCAGCCTGGCGAACTTGCAGATGAATGTGAATACGTCGGAGTTCGGCATCCAATATAAGCCGAGTACCTTTTCTGTTGCGGTAATTTCGACAGCTTCGGGGAGTATCGAATCGCTCTTAGTATTCGTAGGACCTCCTTTGAGTTCGAAGACCAATTGCGTATGTGGAAACCACCTGCTGCATGGATGTCTCTGACTTGAGTTGCGATGTTTCCGACTTCCACGTAGTTGTCGCCGCTGTATATAAAATCATCCACGTAGTGGTAGTCCTTCATGGCTTGTGCTGCTTGAGGGTACTGTTGGCAGAATCGATCTGCATTTTTGTCACGAATAAAGTGTGCAATGCAGGGTGCGCAATTGATTCCGAAAGTAAGCGCTTCCATAACATAGACGTTAGGCTCTTGCCTCTCGGATTTGCTGTCGAACCACAGAAACCTTTGCGCATGGGTGTCTGCTGGTCTCACTCGGATCTGGTGGAACATCTCGGCGATATCGCCACAGATCGCCACTCGTCCCACTCGGAATGAGAGTAAGAGGTCAAACAGGGAGTTTAGGAGATCTGGATCACTCCAGATGTAGTCATTCAGGGCCTTGCCGCCGGATTGGGCGGCTGCGTCCCATACAAGCCGGACCTTCTCTGGTTTATTTGGATTTTTAGTTATGAAGGTTGGTAGATACCATGTCCGTCTGTTTGGTGCAGCTATTTCCTCCGGCGTCAGCATGCGAGCATAGCCCTTTTCGACGAGGTTTTCGGATTTGGCTTGGTGATTTGCTCCTTCAACTGTGGTTGTCGGGAAAATTATGTGGATTGGCATCAGCCTGTTCCGGAATGCTTTTCTTTCGCGTGTTGTTTTTTTTTTTTTTTTTTTTTTTTTTTTTTTTTTTTTTTTTTTTTTTTTTTTTTTTTTTTTTTTTTTTTTTTTTTTTTTTTTTTTTTTCCGATGCATTTTCTTCGCGTGTTGTATCGTTGGTCCATTTTAGGCACAGTGGATCTGGAACGCCTTTTAAGACGAGTTGCTTAAAGACCTTGTTGTCGATGAGCGTTAGTGCCGATCCCTCATCTAGAAATGCAAAAGTGTTAGTGACTTTCGTTTTAATTATGATTTGTATTGGAATGACACGGAAATATGTTGAGCCAGACTCTCTGGATCGTTGGGTGTGCTTGCCCTCCGGCGTATGCACGTTGGTGACCATAGCTGGTCTGTTTGGGCTGCTGGATTTCGCAGCCTCTGGCATCGGCTGCATCTCATGGATCAATGGGTGATGTGTTCGGCAGCCTCGTATGCCGCAAACCTTTTCACGTTGGCACTTTTGGTGATGACGGTTTAGGCATTGTTGGCAGAGCTTGTGATTTTTCAGAAAAGACATCTTTCGTTGATGTGGCGTGGCTTTGAACGATGGGCAGCTGTGTATTTTGTGCCCAGGTTCGTTACATACGACGCACGTAATTTCCTTGACCTGCTCTTTAGGTGCCTCTGTGTATGATTTAGGCTTCCGCTCTTCTTATGGTAAAGCGGCGATGTTACCTGGCTTGCTGCTTCAGCTATGTCGTAGATCCATTTGCTAAAAGATTCCATTGATGGTACCTTAGTGTTTTGGGAAACATTGCCCACTGCAGCTTCAATTGTGTGGGGAGTTTCTCTAGTAGCTCTTGTACGACCATTGGGTTTTGCATGTAACCTGTGAGTCCACATGCTTCCATCGTTGAGTAGATGTTTCGTACACACAGTGCGTATTCGATAAGTGGTTCAAGCTTATCTTTTATTGCGGGTAGTTGCCGCGTTTTTTCCAGTAAGTTGTGCAAAATATGCTCTGGCCGACCGAAACACATACGTAATGTTTGTATGATTTCAGGGACCATTGCTGGTAACAGGAGTTTGGATTGAACTAACTCACGTGCTTTTCCCTTCAGGCTAGCTTGCAGCCGCATAAGATTTTCTGCATTCGTATACCCAGCGATTTCCGTACTTGTCTGAAAACTACTGTAGAATAGAGGCCAGTTCTGAGGATTGCCATCAAATGTTGGAAGCTCTTTCGGTATCGCTTGACGGGCTGCAAGTTGTGCCGCGCTTGGTATTGCTGTGTTTAGGTCTATGTCCATTCGCACTTTACTTTCTGGATAGTACGATGCAGCCCTGGTTTGAGTATTGTGAAATTCCAGGGAGCCATCGGCGTAGCACTCAGCTGCGGCTGCCGGGGGGTTGGCCTCGTGATCGTAATGCCACGTGTCACGCACAGCTGAGTGTGTGACCATCACTTTTTGTTTGGCAGAAGTAAAAATAGGAACAGCCGTCCTAGCTGTGTCCGGGGAATATTTGAGGGCGCGTGGGTAGCCGAGGTTCGCCTGCTCGTGTGGTATTTCGAGGTTCTGCAGGGCGTTGCTCAATATGGTTGTGATGACTTCCGATGACACGTTGACGCAGTCGCAGTTCCAGCTGTTCTCAGATTTCTCGTCTATTATTCCAACGCAGTCGAAATGATACCAGGAACAGCATCGATTGCATTGCACCATGCGGTCATTGTCTTCCTGCGGCATTTCTTGCAATGATATATTCCACTTGATAAGTCTTTTGTTGCCATGGTTTACCAATGAGTTTATACTTTTAAGCGATGTTGATTAGTTATGTGACCTATGTAGGTCGTAAACGGTTGACCGTTGAGGTTATGTATCACAATTTAGTGATTGGTTATGCAATCATCGAGGTTAACCTCTATATGATTGGCGTGTAGAACCGTGGGTTGACCCGTCGAGTTGAGTTAAATAATTAACTTTTCCGGTTCATTTAGTGGTTTACCACTGTAAGATTAATTTATGGAATTAATCTGTAGAATTAATTTTTAGAATTAATTCATTGCCTTTATGGCGTAATTTATAGAATTAATTTATAGAATTAATTCCTGGCATAATTTATAGAATTAATTTATAGAATTAATTCCTGCCATTAATTTATAGAATTGTTGAGTTTGGCGCTAAGGTTCGATGTTTTAGCGGGCCCACAAGAAAACACTCCACTTTTCACGTGATACTTCATTTATTTCTTCCACGTGTATTTCTTATGCTAATGGGGTGTGTATGGTGTGTGTGCCGTATGCGAGTCGTTATTATGCGAGCCGTTTGTAAGCGAGCCGCTATAAATTAATCGCCCTCACTCGCGGTTGTAACCAAACTGTTCTGTCCGCCGCTTAGTAACAAGCATAGAACCTAACATGTAAGCTTAAAGCGCAAGATGCAACGGTTAATTTCCCAGCACGTAGGCTGGTGCTTAAGAATAAGTATGAAAATGAAAGAGAATGTGTGATATGGGTTAACCCATTGGTGGCTGCGTCGGGTCTGCTGGGCAGTTAGCGAATTTCGGCGGCAACACGAATGGACAAGTGATTGTCAAAATGCGTTCGAGCATTTAAAATCAGCATTAATGAACCCAACTCTGTTACAGTACCCAGATTTTAGCAAAGAATTTTGAATAATCACAACCGCAAGTAAATATGCATGTGGAGCAGTTTTCACGCAAAACAAAAATGGACTACAGCTTCCAGTAGCATACGCGTCTAGATCTTTTACCAAAGGTGAGAGTAATAAGAGTACAACTGAACAAGAGTTAACTGCAATTCACTGGGCAATCACGATTTCAGACCATACATTTATGGTAGACATTTTACTGTCAAAACAGATCACAGAGCATTAACTTATTTGTTTTCAATGGCAAACCCAAGTTCCAAGCTAACCAGAATGCGACTTGAATTAGAGGAATATAATTTTACGGTAGAATATCTAAAGGGAAGAGATAATTTCGTAGCCGACGCGCTATCGAGAATAACTATACAGGGCTTTCAAAATATACTAACTAGTCACAAAATTCTGAGAGCCACTACCAGAAATCAAAGTAAACAGTCAAATTCCTGCGCAGGAAAAGAAAAAGAAAATAATATAAAAAAGTTGCAAAAGCAATCTCTTAAAGCTTCTAAGCCCAATGTGTTTGACGTCATTGTAAACGACGAAGTACGAAAAGTAGTGACCTTGCGAATAACTGATTCTTTAACCACATTCAAACATGGCAAGAAAGTTATAGCAAGAATTGACATTTGCGATATGTATACCAATGAAATTCTCGACTTAGGTCAATTTTTTCAAAGGCTCGAAAAAGAAGCTGGTATACTCAACATAAGTCAAGTCAAAGTGGCACCGAGCGAAAAGATCTTTGAAACTATCTCAATAGAATCTTTTAAAAATATGGGCAATAAAATTTTACAATCATTAAGAGTAGCGCTACTCAAGCCGGTGACCGTATTATCAAATAAAGATAAAGAAAAGCAATACTGTTTATGTTCCACGATGACCCCATATAAGGAGGTCATACTGGAATATTAAGAACTATGGCCAAAATAAAAAGGCATTACTATTGGAGGAATATGACACGAGATATATCTCAATATATAAAAAAATGTAATAAGTGTCAACAAGCAAAAATAACAAAGCACACAAAAACTCCATTAATCATAACTGAAACGCCGCAACTGGCTTTCGACAGGGTAATTGTGGATACGATCGGTCCACTCCCAAAATCAGAACAAGGAAATGAATACGCAGTAACCTTAATCTGCGATCTAACTAAATATCTTGTAATAATACCAATAAAAGACAAAAGTGCAAAAACAGTAGCGAAAGCTATATTTGAAGATTTCATTCTGCAGTACGGTCCAATGAGGACATGGGAACAGAATATAGAAACTCAATAATTGAAGATTTATGCAAAAACTTGCAAATTAAAAAGATAACTTCAACTGCACATCATCACCAAACTGTAGGCAGTGTGGAGCGAAGCCACCGAACACTCAATGAATATTTACGATCATACATTTCAGTTGACAAAACTGACTGGGATGTATGGATACGGTACTTCGCATATTGTTTTAATACAACACCCTCTATGGCACATGATTATTGTCCATATGAGTTGGTATTTAGTAAAACTGCGAACTTACCCAAACATTTTAATAGTGTTGATAATATAAATCCACTATATAACATAGAAGATTATGCTAAGGAATCAAAATTTAGATTAGAACAGGCTTATAAAATAGCCAGAATTATGTTAGAACAGCATAAGGCAAAGAATAAGGAAATATATGATAGAAAGGTAAAAGATATCGAATTTGAAATAGGAGGTAAAGTTTTATTACGTAATGATACGGGTCATAAGTTAGAGCCTAAGTATTTAGGCCCATACATTATAGAAGAAATAAAAGATAGGGATAACATTTTAATAAAGGATACAAAGAATAAGAAACAATTAGTGCATAAAGATAGGTTAAAAATTTTTATCAATTAATATATATGAACAAAATAATAATAAAACAAAACAAAATTTTATCTGCATTTAATGACACTATACATATATACAAAATATATATCACCAAACAGAAAATCAAAAATTCAAATTAAAAAAAAAAAAAACACAAAAAAAAAAAAAAAAAATTTAAAAATTCTTTTAACAATAATACATAAATAAATTCCCATTAGAAAATAACTCCATATAATTCCGTTATTTTTCTAAAGAGGGGGGATGTAGCATGTTCTAGAATAACAACATTACAATGTACACAAATATATTGTAATTAGTAACAATATTTATGTGCGCATCATTCAAGTACATTTGCCTCTTAAGCAACATAACCACCCATGAGTGCATGGTGCTGGACAATTGCTGCGTCGGCAAATATAACACGCGCTGCCACTCAGGCCCAATATGCAATATGATACATCCTCTCTCTCTCGCTGCGGCGACATATATACATACATACTCTTATGAAACATTATACATTTATATATTTATACATTTATACATTCATACATTTATACATAAATATGTTTATACATAAGCATACCGCTCCTCTGCCTGCATTGCCAGCAGCGCAGCTACGCGGTTTCAGCTATAGAGAACAATTGTAATAGAATTAAGAATCATTGAATAAACCATACTCAAAACGACAAGACCTGCTTGTGTCTTAATTTATTCCAAAATACACTACTTCTCAAAGGATCCTACATCGAGCAAATTACAGGGCAATAAAGAACAACAAAAATCATTTTTCAAGCATAACAACGGGCAAATAGTTAAAAAATCATAAGCGCAACCAATGTGACGCCGAAACAAAATGATTTAAGTGCAACCAAAACGGACATATATCCGGTGACTGTCCTCAGAATGCTGATAAGTCGTGATAATCGCAGTCGTATTTACAGTATTTATTACAGTATTTACAAAAAATTAGTACAAACAATTAAAAAAAGTGGCACTAATTGAAGATATACGGATGTAGCACGGTCTAGGCAATGGCACAGCAAAGCCTATTGGACACTTCACTGCAGATGTGGTTGTGGATAAGTTGAACACAAAGCAAAAGATCATAGTACTTCCGAAAAGCCAGATTGAATACGATGGACTGCGGGAGATGATTTGATCAAAAGAAGACCTGAAAAATACATAAAAAGTTTGCATCGCTATAAGTTTTTCCACAAGGACTATGTCGCTGCCATGGATGCTCGTCAAGTGGCTAGACTCAGCAAGCGACAAATTGGTCGTCTCTCACGTCTGGCCTGGTATAATCTACCGCCACCTAAACGCATCCACTATATCCTTATGGTAAGACACAAGATTGCGGAAGTCCAAAATCTGATGTTACTCAAACCAAAGAAGGGCAATCAAAAGAAGGGTTTGGCTAGGCCTTTGATGAGTGATGAGTGATAAAAGTCGCAAGAAATTTGACATAATGATGCTGAATCGATTTGGGCACATGAAAAAGTAATGAGGCAGTTAATGTCTTGTTAACTGCATACGATATTTTCATACCTTTTGTATTAATTTTGTTAAGATGACATTAAAGCATAACAACAAATCGAGGAAATACATAGACGTAATATCTCTGCAGTATAAGCACTATTCCCACTTATCGTTAGGGTATATCGAAAAAATCTTTCAAGAATTAAGCACGAATTTTCTTCCTCTTTGGTATATTCTCTACTGCTTCTAGCACGGGTGAGTTGTTAATTAGAAAATAATACACCAATGAAGGTCAATATCAAGCGAGATATTCAGAAAGAGAGACATAAAGATAGAGAAAGGGAAGTTATGTAGAAGAAAACCAGCTAACTTTGACTTTATACCCTTGCCGTGCGATACTTTTTAAAATCATTTCGTTTCTCAAACATTTTTGTATTTCATACGATTTTTTAATATCATTACAAATTTCTTACAATGCCTACTTAAGAAACAAGATTTCTCTATTTCCCAGAAGTTGGAGGTAAAAAAAATAGTTAGAAATATAAATTTGAAACACAAAGCGTTAGGATGAAAAAAATTATTTGATAAGCACAATCCATTCCATTATCCCCGACGGAACTATCTTTCGGTATTATGATAAGAATACAATAAACTGTTAAATAAAATGGATTGGCTATACTTTATTGATTACTTGTTTTTAAAAGGAAAAGGGATGAACCAGAATTTTAAGTTTCTTTCCTGTATTTCTAACCCATTTGTTCATGGGGCTCGACACAAAATTAATCCATCATTAAAATGTCAAACCTCTATATTCATATCAATAGTAAAATCTAGGAAGTAAAGTGAAGTGTGGCGATTCTAAGGAATGCAGTTTATGAGGTTTGTGGACACGAACATAGACCGTGGTTATCCACACCCACAATGTTTAAGTCAAGTGTCAATTTATAATTGATACAAATACAGACAACGCCAAACACCCCCTTTTCAGCACTCTTGTTCCAGCCCTTCTCCTAATGCTGTGAAGTTCTTGGCAAATTAAATACAACTACGGCAAAATAATTGCCAACGAACGACAAAACCTAACAAACAACTCATAAACGGGTTTCTTCGGTTTAGAATGTTGTTTGATTTGGCCAACGGCATTCCATTTCCTCTTGTGCGGGTGTTGGCCACGTTCTATATAAATCAGTTAAGGCGCATTCTAATTGCCGGGCCAAAGTGTCTTGTACACAAAAAAAAAAACAAAAAAATGAAATGATTGATTAGCATAAATATTTCTTGGCCGAAAGGCGGATATCATATTTGTATCATGTCGGAATGACTCGTTTAAATATGTTGGCAAAATCTAAAAACCAGATAGCAAACGAAATCAAAATAAACGCTTTTAAAACTGGTTCGAATATCTTTCTTTTATTATTTGCATTATTGTATGCAATCTGCTCAGACCAGTGACAGTAAAACTGTAGCTGTAATTAAAGTGGATTTTCGGGTGGGCAGTCAAAACAAACTCAACAAACTGGGTAAATGTAACAAACACATAAACACACACACACTCAAACACTCTGACACACAGAGTGCAAATGCACTTCAAACTGTTGCACTTATTTTTCAAACGTTTATTTAAACTGGGTGAGCAGGTGCTTAGTTAACCGAATTTGTTATAATCCGATTATTTTTCTTCTGCAATCCATCATCGATCACCGGCTAACTCGCATGGCTCAGGAATGGATTCGACCTCGATGGATGGATTAATCTGGTAACAAAAAATTATACAAAAAACATTACACTCGGACGGGAAGATGGACTATGGAATTAACAATTAGCTGGTATATTAACTAGGATCTACCCACCCTACCTTGGGCCCCGTACTCCCTGGCAGCCCCCATGTTCTGTGGACTAGCCCGTCGTCATCTCACCCCCACATAGACAAGACTCTACTCGGACATTTCTCCTTTTTTCATTACACATATATTATATTAAACAATTTCACTTTTTTTTTACAATATTGACTGAGCCTAACCAGGGTACCACTGGGACGTAAACAAATATAAATTAAATAAATTATATAAATAAACAAAATACAATTACTTATTCTAACAGCCTAATGTTGAGGTTAAATGGAGAAAAAAAACCTGGAGCACCCGGACCTGGGTGGCCGATTGGATCCCGTCGAATTGGCTGTCCGAAGGCTCCTGTGTCCGTCCTGCGTCTCGCATGCAATTCTTGGTCTTCAAGGATGGGTGGGATGCTCCTTCTAGGCACACGCACTTTTCAGTTTTTTTTTCTTCTTGCACAACTTAACAACTCCACGTGCCTTCTAGAACTTAACTCAAATTTTAACTTAAATTCAAATTTTGTTCCCGGAACCGGAACCGCTCCCAGAACTAGCTCGGTTCTCTTGGTTTTTTCGCGCCAAATTCCCAGCTAATTTTCTAGCTAACGAGCCAGCCCCATCGATAACAGCTGTATTGTTGTTTATCAATTATTTGGCCCATAACAAATTATATAAAATAAATCCACAAACAAATACGAAGAAAAGACCTTCGTCAATGTCGTTGTTTTGATACTCTTTCCACATGGGCCAAAACTAAGAAGTATCCGGAGGGTATCACAAAATTGGTCGGATCAAGGAGAGGAGAAAGCATTTTGAAATGTATTCTTTAGTAAGATTGTCAAGCTGCCATGTCCGCAGTAAAGCAATAGCTAATTGGATGAAATCCGGTCCTAAATAATATAAGCTCCTCGGGACGCCCAATCGAACTACCAAACAACCAAATTTCCCCATTGTAAAGAGCAAAAGATATAAAATTGCATTAACAATCCAGATGTTTACTTATTTTTAAATACAAATATGGGTCGAAAAAAGTAATTATAGAAATTTAAAAAAATTTATAGAATCGTTGTCAATTATTTTCTTTTATTTGCTTTGTCCTCATCTTTCTCCACTTTAACCAAAACTTTTTCGTCATTTCCAGTGATATTTATCTTGGTGTGTCCTTTTCGTATGGCCAGCTCTCGGGGATGTTTATTAACGATTTTCTTGAACTTTTCCAGTTGATCGACCTTAGCTGCGGCCTTAAGCCATTCTTTTTTATTTCTTATTTTTTGTACTTTACCATCTGACTTCAGGCTTTTGACCGCCATTTTTTTTACGTTATCGGCCACACGATGTTTTTTCTTGATACTCCTTGGTTTGGGAGTAGGACTTCTAGTGAGTGGGCGTACCTCACGGGAAACGTGGCCAAAAGGGGCAATCACAGCTACTTTCGTATTAGGCGAAAATACCGCCTTCTCCGTTTTGGTTCTAGGTTTAACTTTATCCGCTTTAAATCCTTTGATGCCTTTGTCGGTAAAGAACTGATTTTAGTCTATAATCTAGTTGTATTTACAGTGGAATATTGAGTTAATGGCTTTTAAGTGGCTCCACAATACCCGCAAGACCAAATTTATTCGATTGATGAGGATAAAGCACGTTCTTTAAAAATCGTATTAAACACTTTTTATATTGTTACCATAACAACTTAGGAAAGCTTTTGGGGTTACTTCCTAATTTTTACATATTTGGGTCTATTCAAGATAAACCTTTCCACCATTTACTTGGATATTCGGGCATCTACTTCTTATTCAAACTATCAAGTAAAAAAATATGACTTAAACTTATAATCAATTATACATATCGATTTCTGTCACTGCTCAAATGTAAAAATGTACATCAGTCTGCTAGCTAGAAAAATTGGCCATGTCCGCCTGTTTTTAGCTCTCTGAAAGCAATACCTAATTTGATGAACTCCGGTCCAAAATAAGATGAGCTCCTCGGGACGCCCAATCGAACTACCAAGCAACCAAATTTCCCCATTGTAAAGAGCAAAAGATATAAAATTGCATTAACAATCCAGATGTTTACTTATTTTCAAATACAAATATGGGTTGAAAAAAGTCATTACAGAAATTTTAAAAAATTTGTAGAATCGTTGTCATTTCTAATGCAAAAAAATTCAATATATACATAAGCCTTATTTTCTTTTATTTGCTTTGTCCTCTTCTTTCTTCACTTTAACCAAAACTTTTTCGTCATTTCCAGTGATATTTATCTTGGTGTGTCCTTTTCGTATGGCCAGCTCTCGGGGATGTTTATTAACGATTTTCTTGAACTTTTCCAGTTGATCGACCTTAGCTGCGGCCTTAAGCCATTCTTTTTTATTTCTTATTTTTTGTACTTCTTTACCATCTGACTTCAGGCTTTTGACCGCCATTTTTTTTACGTTATCGGCCACACGATGTTTTTTCTTGATACTTCTTGGTTTGGGAGTAGGACTTCTAGTGAGTGGGCGTACCTCACGGGAAACGTGGCCAAAAGGGGCAATCACTGCTACTTTCGTATTAGGGGAAATTACCGCCTTTTTCGCTTCGATCTTAGGTTTAACTTTTTCCGCATTCAATTTAGCACATTTTGGTGCATCCTTCCACTGTGGCGCCAATCTAAGGCCATCTTTGGAACCTTCAGTTTTTGGGCAAATTTTTTAAACTTGCCGTTTCCCGGTTTATTAAAGTTAGGCCAGTCAGGATTGGTCATTTTTACTTGAAATTTGTTTTTACTTGAAATTTGTTTTAATTATTAGAACTATACTCTCGAGCACGATTTTCTAGAATGTGAAAAATATTCTGATATTATTCAAAATATCAAGTAAAAAAATATGACTTAAACTTATAATCTTTATTTATTTATTTATTTATTTATTTATTTACGTCAACTAACACAGCAGTCGACGAAAAAGCTTAAGCTAAAGACAGATAGTAATTAAATGAAGAAGGTAGCTTAGCTTTATACACAACTAAACATCCCGGCCCGGTGGAGGTGTTTTATTTGCACAAGGTGCCAGCTATGCCGCGATTCACAGCCAATGTGGCCAGGGATGAGTTGCAGCCAATCCAAGTCCAGAATATTTTCATTGGTTTCGCTGTAGATGATTAAAAAGTATAGCGCGAAGAGAAGTGACAGAAAGATGAGGAGAGATAAGGTGAGAAAGGTTGTTAAAAGATTGGCAAAGAACACGAAGAGGTTCGTGAAGAGAGTAGTTAGTCAGACATCTACTAAGGTGAATAGGAAAAAAGTTTCTGGTCCGACGTGAGGGAACACAAAAATACAGCGTATCTAGTAAATTGGTAGAAATGACTTCGCCGTTCACTAGTTTATGGAGAAAGAGAATGCCAAAAACAAGCCTACGGTTATAAAGTGAAGGAAGATTAATAAGAAGAAGTCTGTCAGAATAAGAAGGTATGCGAAGACCCAATTTAGACCGCGTAGCGCAAACTTAAGGAATTGCTTCTGTACCGATTCAATACTACGCTGGTGAACATCATATTGCGGGTTCCACACTGGCGAGCAATATTCTAGAGTAGGGCGAACTAACGAAGTGTATAAAACCTTTGTTACATAGGGATCATCAAATTCTTTGGCCCAACGTTTAATGAAGCCGAGAAGGCTGCTTGCTCTGTTGACAATTGAAGAAATATGAACATTAAATGAAAGTTTAGGGTCAAACATAACGCCTAAGTCTTTGAATGATGGAACACAATCTAACAGAACAGACTTAATAGAGTAATGAGCTAGGAGCGGAGACAAACGACTGAAAGTCATAAAAGAACACTTAGAGGCATTAAGGTGTAATTTATTAACGTGGCACCAATCACAGAACGCATCGAGATCTGATTGCAAGTACTGTTGGAAAGAAGGATCATTATAGGAATAACAAATCTTGACGTCATCCGCAAACATGAGCACGCGTGAATGCGCCAAGGCCAAAGGCAAATCATTTATAAACAATGTAAATAATAGTGGGCCCAGATGACTGCCTTGGGGTACACCTGACGTAACTCGAACAGTTTTAGATATCGAGGAACGAAAAGACACCTGTTGGGTTCTGCCAATAAGATACGACTTTAACCAATCCAATAATTTTGGTGAAAAACCCATGATGTTAAGTTTCGCGAGAAGCAAAGAATGATCAACCGTATCAAAAGCCTTACTCAGTATAAATAACATCAGTTTGACACTTTTTACGGAAGCCATGGTGTACAATGGTAGTCAATTCTAAAAGGTTGGTAAGCGACGAACGACCTTTCATGAAACCATGCTAACCATGAGAAATAGTGGATCTGGATAGATGTTGAAGAGAAGACGTAATAATTTTCTCAAACAGTTTAGGTATTGCCGAAAGTTTGGCAATGCCACGGTAGTTGGAAACACCCTTTGCTACCCTTTTTAAAAAGCGGAATAATAAATGACTCCTTCCAAATATCAGGAAATCTACAAGTCTCACTCGATATAAAGAATAACCGAGCTAAAGGCTTAGATAGGGAAATAGAACACATTTTAAGGATGCAACTAGGTATATCATCAGGCCCGGGAACGAACGAAGACTTCATAGATGACAAGCTAGAGAGAATACAGTCTTCAGTAATACTGGGAAAAAACATACAATTTAAATGTGGGATTGAAAAGGGATAGGGTGTGTGATCCGAAACAGTAGTAGAATATGTCGACTGAAAAAATTTAGCAAACAGATCTGCAATATCTAAATCATTATTAGCAGACTGGTCGTTAAGTCTGAAGGTGGAAGGTAGGACATTAGAGCGTCTTTTGGAATTGACAAAGTTGTAAAATCTTTTGGGGTTATTATAAAATTCAGCCTTACAGCGAACGAGATAATTGTTGTAGCATTGAGTATTTAAGAGACAAAATTGAGATTTGGCTATACAATAATTTGCATAGTCAAGTCGCGAACCAGTTTTTTTAAATCTTTTAAAATATCTCGATTTAATGTTACGAAGATTAGAGAGCCTACGTGTGAACCAGACTGGCGAGCTGGAGACGGCAGAGACATTCACATAAGGAACGCATTTATCAATTAGAGAATTAAGAGCAGAATAGAAAAACTTCACTGCACAATCTATATCGCAGCACTCAAATAGAAACGACCAATCAAAAGAGAAAATAAGGCTGTTAAGACGATTGAAATTTGTTTTACGAAAACATCTACAAGAATTTGAGATGTTTTTAAATAAATTAGTAACGGAATTGTGAGAAATAGTAACTTCAATGGTAGGATGATAAGGATCTTCAGGTTTCACTAGTGGCTGTGTTTGCGATACAGCACTAACAGTGGGATCAGAGACAAAAACAAGATCAAGGATTCTTTTAGAACAGTTAAGGAAAGAATTCAACTGATATAGTGTTACCATAACAACTTAGGAAAGCTTTTGGGGTTACTTCCTAATTATTACATATTTAGGCCTATTCAAGATAAACCTTTCCACCATTTATTTGGATATTCGTGCATCTACTTCTTATTCTAAGGATCAAGTAAAAAAATATAACTTAAACTTATAATCAATTATACATATCGATTTCTGTCACTGCTCAAATGTAAAAATGTACATCAGTCTGCTAGCTAGAAAAATTGGCCATGTCCGCCTGTTTTTAGCTCTCTGAAAGCAATAGCTAATTGGATGAATTCCGGTCCAAAATAAGATGAGCTCCTCGGGACGCCCAATCGAACTACCAAGCAACCAAATTTCCCCATTGTAAAGAGCAAAAGATATAAAATTGCATTAACAATCCTGATGTTTACTTATTTTTAAATACAAATATGGGTCGAAAAAAGTAATTATAGAAATTTAAAAAAATTTATAGAATCGTTGTCAATTATTTTCTTTTATTTGCTTTGTCCTCATCTTTCTCCACTTTAACCAAACTTTTTCGTCATTTCCAGTGATATTTATCTTGGTGTGTCCTTTTCGTATGGCCAGCTCTCGGGGATGTTTATTAACGATTTTCTTGAACTTTTCCAGTTGATCGACCTTAGTTGCGGCCTTAAGCCATTCTTTTTTATTTCTTATTTTTTGTACTTCTTTACCAACTGACTTCAGGCTTTTGACCGCCATTTTTTTTACGTTATCGGCCACACGATGTTTTTTCTTGATACTTCTTGGTTTGGGAGTAGGACTTCTAGTGAGTGGGCGTACCTCACGGGAAACGTGGCCAAAAGGGCAATCACTGCTACTTTCGTATTAGGCGAAAATACCGCCTTCTCCGTTTTGGTTCTAGGTTTAACTTTATCCGCTTTAAAACCTTTGAATTTTGGACGAGCATTAAATTTAGCACATTTTGGTGCATCCTTCCACTTTGGCTTGGGCTTCATAATTTGTCTGCGCCAATCTGTAGCCATTTTTTTGGGAACCTTCAGTTTTTGGGAAAATTGTTTAAACTTGCCGTTTTTGTTAAAGTTAGGCCAATAGGGATTGGGCATTTTTATTTGAAATTTATTTTTACTTTAAATTTGTTTTAATTATTAGAACTATACTCTCGAGCACGATTTTCTAGAATGTGAAATATGGAAGTAGGAAAGAGGCAGGTAAACTAGGCAAATGGACATGGCCTACTTTTCATTTTTTATTTTTCACTCTCCCGCCTACTGCCTTTGTCGGTAAAGAACTGATTTTAGTCTATAATCTAGTTGTATTTACAGTGGAATATTGAGTTAATGGCTTTTAAGTGGCTCCACAATACCCGCAAGACCAGATTTATTCGATTGATGAGGATAAAGCACGTTCTTTAAAAAATCGTATTAAACACTTTTTATATTGTTACCATAACAACTTAGGAAAGCTTTTGGGGTTACAAGATAAACCTTTCCACCATTTACTTGGATATTCGTGCATCTACTTCTTATTCAAACTATCAAGTAAAAAAATATGACTTAAACTTATAATCAATTATACATATCGATTTCTGTCACTGCTCAAATGTAAAAATGTACATCAGTCTGCTAGCTAGAAAAATTGGCCATGTCCGCCTGTTTTTAGCTCTCTGAAAGCAATACCTAATTTGATGAACTCCGGTCCAAAATAAGATGAGCTCCTCGGGACGCCCAATCGAACTACCAAGCAACCAAATTTCCCCATTGTAAAGAGCAAAAGATATAAAATTGCATTAACAATCCAGATGTTTACTTATTTTCAAATACAAATATGGGTTGAAAAAAGTCATTACAGAAATTTTAAAAAATTTGTAGAATCGTTGTCATTTCTAATGCAAAAAAATTCAATATATACATAAGCCTTATTTTCTTTTATTTGCTTTGTCCTCTTCTTTCTTCACTTTAACCAAAACTTTTTCGTCATTTCCAGTGATATTTATCTTGGTGTGTCCTTTTCGTATGGCCAGCTCTCGGGGATGTTTATTAACGATTTTCTTGAACTTTTCCAGTTGATCGACCTTAGCTGCGGCCTTAAGCCATTCTTTTTTATTTCTTATTTTTTGTACTTCTTTACCATCTGACTTCAGGCTTTTGACCGCCATTTTTTTTACGTTATCGGCCACACGATGTTTTTTCTTGATACTTCTTGGTTTGGGAGTAGGACTTCTAGTGAGTGGGCGTACCTCACGGGAAACGTGGCCAAAAGGGGCAATCACTGCTACTTTCGTATTAGGGGAAATTACCGCCTTTTTCGCTTCGATCTTAGGTTTAACTTTTTCCGCATTCAATTTAGCACATTTTGGTGCATCCTTCCACTGTGGCGCCAATCTAAGGCCATCTTTGGAACCTTCAGTTTTTGGGCAAATTTTTTAAACTTGCCGTTTCCCGGTTTATTAAAGTTAGGCCAGTCAGGATTGGTCATTTTTACTTGAAATTTGTTTTTACTTGAAATTTGTTTTAATTATTAGAACTATACTCTCGAGCACGATTTTCTAGAATGTGAAAAATATTCTGATATTATTCAAAATATCAAGTAAAAAAATATGACTTAAACTTATAATCTTTATTTATTTATTTATTTATTTATTTATTTACGTCAACTAACACAGCAGTCGACGAAAAAGCTTAAGCTAAAGACAGATAGTAATTAAATGAAGAAGGTAGCTTAGCTTTATACACAACTAAACATCCCCGGCCCGGTGGAGGTGTTTTATTTGCACAAGGTGCCAGCTATGCCGCGATTCACAGCCAATGTGGCCAGGGATGAGTTGCAGCCAATCCAAGTCCAGAATATTTTCATTGGTTTCGCTGTAGATGATTAAAAAGTATAGCGCGAAGAGAAGTGACAGAAAGATGAGGAGAGATAAGGTGAGAAAGGTTGTTAAAAGATTGGCAAAGAACACGAAGAGGTTCGTGAAGAGAGTAGTTAGTCAGACATCTACTAAGGTGAATAGGAAAAAAGTTTCTGGTCCGACGTGAGGGAACACAAAAATACAGCGTATCTAGTAAATTGGTAGAAATGACTTCGCCGTTCACTAGTTTATGGAGAAAGAGAATGCCAAAAACAAGCCTACGGTTATAAAGTGAAGGAAGATTAATAAGAAGAAGTCTGTCAGAATAAGAAGGTAGGCGAAGACCCGGGTCCCAATTTAGACCGCGTAGCGCAAACTTAAGGAATTGCTTCTGTACCGATTCAATACTACGCTGGTGAACATCATATTGCGGGTTCCACACTGGCGAGCAATATTCTAGAGTAGGGCGAACTAACGAAGTGTATAAAACCTTTGTTACATAGGGATCATCAAATTCTTTGGCCCAACGTTTAATGAAGCCGAGAAGGCTGCTTGCTCTGTTGACAATTGAAGAAATATGAACATTAAATGAAAGTTTAGGGTCAAACATAACGCCTAAGTCTTTGAATGATGGAACACAATCTAACAGAACAGACTTAATAGAGTAATGAGCTAGGAGCGGAGACAAACGACTGAAAGTCATAAAAGAACACTTAGAGGCATTAAGGTGTAATTTATTAACGTGGCACCAATCACAGAACGCATCGAGATCTGATTGCAAGTACTGTTGGAAATCTTGACGTCATCCGCAAACATGAGCACGCGTGAATGCGCCAAGGCCAAAGGCAAATCATTTATAAACAATGTAAATAATAGTGGGCCCAGATGACTGCCTTGGGGTACACCTGACGTAACTCGAACAGTTTTAGATATCGAGGAACGAAAAGACACCTGTTGGGTTCTGCCAATAAGATACGACTTTAACCAATCCAATAATTTTGGTGAAAAACCCATGATGTTAAGTTTCGCGAGAAGCAAAGAATGATCAACCGTATCAAAAGCCTTACTCAGTATAAATAACATCAGTTTGACACTTTTTACGGAAGCCATGGTGTACAATGGTAGTCAATTCTAAAAGGTTGGTAAGCGACGAACGACCTTTCATGAAACCATGCTAACCATGAGAAATAGTGGATCTGGATAGATGTTGAAGAGAAGACGTAATAATTTTCTCAAACAGTTTAGGTATTGCCGAAAGTTTGGCAATGCCACGGTAGTTGGAAACATCCGATTTGCTACCCTTTTTAAAAAGCGGAATAATAAATGACTCCTTCCAAATATCAGGAAATCTACAAGTCTCACTCGATATAAAGAATAACCGAGCTAAAGGCTTAGATAGGGAAATAGAACACATTTTAAGGATGCAACTAGGTATATCATCAGGCCTGGGAACGAACGAAGACTTCATAGATGACAAGCTAGAGAGAATACAGTCTTCAGTAATACTGGGAAAAAACATACAATTTAAATGTGGGATTGAAAAGGGATAGGGTGTGTGATCCGAAACAGTAGTAGAATATGTCGACTGAAAAAATTTAGCAAACAGATCTGCAATATCTAAATCATTATTAGCAGACTGGTCGTTAAGTCTGAAGGTGGAAGGTAGGACATTAGAGCGTCTTTTGGAATTGACAAAGTTGTAAAATCTTTTGGGGTTATTATAAAATTCAGCCTTACAGCGAACGAGATAATTGTTGTAGCATTGAGTATTTAAGAGACAAAATTGAGATTTGGCTATACAATAATTTGCATAGTCAAGTCGCGAACCAGTTTTTTTAAATCTTTTAAAATATCTCGATTTAATGTTACGAAGATTAGAGAGCCTACGTGTGAACCAGACTGGCGAGCTGGAGACGGCAGAGACATTCACATAAGGAACGCATTTATCAATTAGAGAATTAAGAGCAGAATAGAAAAACTTCACTGCACAATCTATATCGCAGCACTCAAATAGAAACGACCAATCAAAGAGAAAATAAGGCTGTTAAGACGATTGAAATTTGTTTTACGAAAACATCTACGACAAGAATTTGAGATGTTTTTAAATAAATTAGTAACGGAATTGTGAGAAATAGTAACTTCAATGGTAGGATGATAAGGATCTTCAGGTTTCACTAGTGGCTGTGTTTGCGATACAGCACTAACAGTGGGATCAGAGACAAAAACAAGATCAAGGATTCTTTTAGAACAGTTAAGGAAAGAATTCAACTGATATAGTGTTACCATAACAACTTAGGAAAGCTTTTGGGGTTACTTCCTAATTATTACATATTTAGGCCTATTCAAGATAAACCTTTCCACCATTTATTTGGATATTCGTGCATCTACTTCTTATTCTAAGGATCAAGTAAAAAAATATAACTTAAACTTATAATCAATTATACATATCGATTTCTGTCACTGCTCAAATGTAAAAATGTACATCAGTCTGCTAGCTAGAAAAATTGGCCATGTCCGCCTGTTTTTAGCTCTCTGAAAGCAATAGCTAATTGGATGAATTCCGGTCCAAAATAAGATGAGCTCCTCGGGACGCCCAATCGAACTACCAAGCAACCAAATTTCCCCATTGTAAAGAGCAAAAGATATAAAATTGCATTAACAATCCTGATGTTTACTTATTTTCAAATACAAATATGGGTTGAAAAAAGTAATTATAGAAATTTAAAAAAATTTATAGAATCGTTGTCAATTCTAATGCAAAAAAATTCAATATATACGTAAGCCTTATTTTCTTTTATTTGCTTTGTCCTCATCTTTCTTCACCTTAACCAAAACTTTTTGGTCATTTCCAGTGATATTTATCTTGGTGTGTCCTTTTCGTATGGCCAGCTCTCGGGATGTTTAATTGAATCGTTGTCAATTATTTTCTTTTATTTGCTTTGTCCTCATCTTTCTTCACCTTAACCAAAACTTTTTGGTCATTTCCAGTGATATTTATCTTGGTGTGTCCTTTTCGTATGGCCAGCTCTCGGGGATGTTTATTAACGATTTTCTTGAACTTTTCCAGTTGATAGACCTTAGCTGCGGCCTTAAGCCATTCTTTTTTATTTCTTATTTTTTGTACTTCTTTACCATCTGACTTCAGGCTTTTGACCGCCATTTTTTTCACGTTATCGGCCACACGATGTTTTTCTTGATACTCCTTGGTTTGGGAGTAGGACTTCTAGTGAGTGGGCGTACCTCACGGGAAACGTGGCCAAAGGGGGCAATCACTGCTACTTTCGTATTAGGCGAAAATACCGCCTTCTCCGTTTTGGTTCTAGGTTTAACTTTATCCGCTTTAAAACCTTTGAATTTTGGACGAGCATTAAATTTGGCACATTTTGGTGCATCCTTCCACTTTGGCTTGGGCTTCATAATTTGTCTGCGCCAATCTGTAGCCATTTTTTTGGGAACCTTCAGTTTTTGGGCAAATTGTTTAAACTTGCCGTTTTTGTTAAAGTTAGGCCAATAGGGATTGGGCATTTTTATTTGAAATTTATTTTACTTTAAATTTGTTTTAATTATTAGAACTATACTCTCGAGCACGATTTTCTAGAATGTGAAATATGGAAGTAGGAAATGAGGCAGGTAAACTAGGCAAATGGACATGGCCTACTTTTCACTTTTTATTTTTCACTCTCCCGCCTACTGCCTTTGTCGGTAAAGAACTGATTTTAGTCTATAATCTAGTTGTATTTACAGTGGAATATTGAGTTAATGGCTTTTAAGTGGCTCCACAATACCCGCAAGACCAGATTTATTCGATTGATGAGGATAAAGCACGTTCTTTAAAAAATCGTATTAAACACTTCTTATATTGTTACCATAACAACTTAGGAAAGCTTTTGGGTTACAAGATAAACCTTTCCACCATTTACTTGAATATTCGTGCATCTACTTCTTATTCAAACTATCAAGTAAAAAAATATGACTTAAACTTATAATCAATTATACATATCTATTTCTGTCACTGCTCAAATGTAAAAATGTACATCAGTCTGCTAGCTAGAAAAATTGGCCATGTCCGCCTGTTTTTAGCTCTCTGAAAGCAATACCTAATTGGATGAATTCCGGTCCAAAATAAGATGAGCTCCTCGGGACGCCCAATCGAACTACCAAGCAACCAAATTTCCCCATTGTAAAGAGCAAAAGATATAAAATTGCATTAACAATACAGATGTTTACTTATTTTCAAATACAAATATGGGTTGAAAAAAGTAATTATAGAAATTTAAAAAAATTTATAGAATCGTTGTCAATTCTAATGCAAAAAAATTCAATATATACGTAAGCCTTATTTTCTTTTATTTGCTTTGTCCTCATCTTTCTTCACCTTAACCAAAACTTTTTGGTCATTTCCAGTGATATTTATCTTGGTGTGTCCTTTTCGTATGGCCAGCTCTCGGGGATGTTTATTAACGATTTTCTTGAACTTTTCCAGTTGATCGACCTTAGCTGCGGCCTTAAGCCATTCTTTTTTATTTCTTATTTTTTGTACTTCTTTACCATCTGACTTCAGGCTTTTGACCGCCATTTTTTTCACGTTATCGGCCACACGATGTTTTTCTTGATACTCCTTGGTTTGGGAGTAGGACTTCTAGTGAGTGGGCGTACCTCACGGGAAACGTGGCCAAAAGGGGCAATCACTGCTACTTTCGTATTAGGCGAAAATACCGCCTTCTCCGTTTTGGTTCTAGGTTTAACTTTATCCGCTTTAAAACCTTTGAATTTTGGACGAGCATTAAATTTAGCACATTTTGGTGCATCCTTCCACTTTGGCTTGGGCTTCATAATTTGTCTGCGCCAATCTGTAGCCATTTTTTTGGGAACCTTCAGTTTTTGGGAAAATTGTTTAAACTTGCCGTTTTGTTAAAGTTAGGCCAATAGGGATTGGGCATTTTTATTTGAAATTTATTTTTACTTTAAATTTGTTTTAATTATTAGAACTATATCCTCGAGCACTATTTTCGAGAATGTGAAATATGGAAGTAGGAAATGAGGCAGGTAAACTAGGCAAATGGACATGGCCTACTTTTCACTTTTTATTTTTCACTCTCCCGCCTACTGCCTTTGTCGGTAAAAAACTGATTTTAGTCTATAATCTAGTTGTATTTACAGTGGAATATTGAGTTAATGGCTTTTAAGTGGCTCCACAATACCCGCAAGACCAGATTTATTCGATTGATGGGGATAAAGCACGTTCTTTAAAAAACCGAATTAAACACTTATTCCATTGTTACCATAACAACTTAAAAAAGCTTTTGGGGTTACTTCCTAATTATTACATATTTGGGCCTAGTCAAGATAAACCTTTCCACCATTTACTTGTATATTCGTGCATCTACTTCTTATTCAAACTATCAAGTAAAAAAATATGACTTAAACTTATAATCAATTATACATATCGATTTCTGTCACTGCTCAAATGTAAAAATGTACATCAGTCTGCTAGCTAGAAAAATTGGCCATGTCCGCCTGTTTTTAGCTCTCTGAAAGCAATAGCTAATTGGATGAATTCCGGTCCAAAATAAGATGAGCTCCTCGGGACGCCCAATCGAACTACCAAGCAACCAAATTTCCCCATTGTAAAGAGCAAAAGATATAAAATTTCATTAACAATCCAGATGTTTACTTATTTTTAAATACAAATATGGGTCGAAAAAAGTAATTATAGAAATTTAAAAAAATTTATAGAATCGTTGTCAATTCTAATGCAAAAAATTCAATATATACGTAAGCCTTATTTTCTTTTATTTGCTTTGTCCTCATCTTTCTTCACCTTAACCAAAACTTTTTGGTCATTTCCAGTGATATTTATCTTGGTGTGTCCTTTTCGTATGGCCAGCTCTCGGGGATGTTTATTAACGATTTTCTTGAACTTTTCCAGTTGATCGACCTTAGCTGCGGCCTTAAGCCATTCTTTTTTATTTCTTATTTTTGTACTTCTTTACCATCTGACTTCAGGCTTTTGACCGCCATTTTTTTCACGTTATCGGCCACACGATGTTTTTTCTTGATACTCCTTGGTTTGGGAGTAGGACTTCTAGTGAGTGGGCGTACCTCACGGGAAACGTGGCCAAAAGGGGCAATCACTGCTACTTTCGTATTAGGCGAAAATACCGCCTTCTCCGTTTTGGTTCTAGGTTTAACTTTATCCGCTTTAAAACCTTTGAATTTTGGACGAGCATTAAATTTAGCACATTTTGGTGCATCCTTCCACTTTGGCTTGGGCTTCATAATTTGTCTGCGCCAATCTGTAGCCATTTTTTGGGAACTTCAGTTTTTGGGCAAATTGTTTAAACTTGCCGTTTTTGTTAAAGTTAGGCCAATAGGGATTGGGCATTTTTATTTGAAATTTATTTTTACTTTAAATTTGTTTTAATTATTAGAACTATATCCTCGAGCACTATTTTCGAGAATGTGAAATATGGAAGTAGGAAATGAGGCAGGTAAACTAGGCAAATGGACATGGCCTACTTTTCACTTTTTATTTTTCACTCTCCCGCCTACTGCCTTTGTCGGTAAAAAACTGATTTTAGTCTATAATCTAGTTGTATTTACAGTGGAATATTGAGTTAATGGCTTTTAAGTGGCTCCACAATACCCGCAAGACCAGATTTATTCGATTGATGGGGATAAAGCACGTTCTTTAAAAAACCGAATTAAACACTTATTCCATTGTTACCATAACAACTTAAAAAAGCTTTTGGGTTACTTCCTAATTATTACATATTTGGGCCTAGTCAAGATAAACCTTTCCACCATTTACTTGTATATTCGTGCATCTACTTCTTATTCAAACTATCAAGTAAAAAAATATGACTTAAACTTATAATCAATTATACATATCGATTTCTGTCACTGCTCAAATGTAAAAATGTACATCAGTCTGCTAGCTAGAAAAATTGGCCATGTCCGCCTGTTTTTAGCTCTCTGAAAGCAATAGCTAATTGGATGAATTCCGGTCCAAAATAAGATGAGCTCCTCGGACGCCCAATCGAACTACCAAGCAACCAAATTTCCCCATTGTAAAGAGCAAAAGATATAAAATTTCATTAACAATCCAGATGTTTACTTATTTTTAAATACAAATATGGGTCGAAAAAAGTAATTATAGAAATTTAAAAAAATTTATAGAATCGTTGTCAATTCTAATGCAAAAAAATTCAATATATACGTAAGCCTTATTTTCTTTTATTTGCTTTGTCCTCATCTTTCTTCACCTTAACCAAAACTTTTTGGTCATTTCCAGTGATATTTATCTTGGTGTGTCCTTTTCGTATGGCCAGCTCTCGGGGATGTTTATTAACGATTTTCTTGAACTTTTCCAGTTGATCGACCTTAGCTGCGGCCTTAAGCCATTCTTTTTTATTTCTTATTTTTTGTACTTCTTTACCATCTGACTTCAGGCTTTTGACCGCCATTTTTTTCACGTTATCGGCCACACGATGTTTTTTCTTGATACTCCTTGGTTTGGGAGTAGGACTTCTAGTGAGTGGGCGTACCTCATGGGAAACGTGGCCAAAAGGGCAATCACTGCTACTTTCGTATTGGGCGAAAATACCGCCTTCTCCGTTTTGGTTCTAGGTTTAACTTTATCCGCTTTAAAAACTTTGAATTTTGGACGAGCATTAAATTTAGCACATTTTGGTGCATCCTTCCACTTTGGCTTGGGCTTCATAATTTGTCTGCGCCAATCTGTAGCCATTTTTTTGGGAACCTTCAGTTTTTGGGCAAATTGTTTAAACTTGCCGTTTTTGTTAAAGTTAGGCCAATAGGGATTGGACATTTTTATTTGAAATTTATTGTTACTTTAAATTTGTTTTAATTAGAATTAGAACTATACTCTCGAGCACGATTTTCTAGAATGTGAAAAATGGAAGTAGGAAATGAGGCAGGTAAACTAGGCAAATGGACATGGCCTACTTTTCATTTTTTATTTTTCACTCTCCCGCCTACTGCCTTTGTCGGTAAAGAACTGATTTTAGTCTATAATCTAGTTGTATTTACAGTGGAATATTGAGTTAATGGCTTTAAGTGGCTCCACAATACCCGCAAGACCAGATTTATTCGATTGATGAGAATAAAGCACGATCTTTAAAAAATCGTATTAAACACTTTTTATATTGTTACCATAACAACTTAGGAAAGCTTTTGGGGTTACTTCCTAATTATTACATATTTGGGTCTATTCAAGATAAACCTTTCCACCATTTACTTGGATATTCGGGCATCTACTTCTTATTCAAACTATCAAGTAAAAAAATATGACTTAAACTTATAATCAATTATACATATCGATTTCTGTCACTGCTCAAATGTAAAAATGTACATCAGTCTGCTAGCTAGAAAAATTGGCCATGTCCGCCTGTTTTTAGCTCTCTGAAAGCAATAGCTAATTGGATGAATTCCGGTCCAAAATAAGATGAGCTCCTCGGGACGCCCAATCGAACTACCAAGCAACCAAATTTCCCCATTGTAAAGAGCAAAAGATATAAAATTTCATTAACAATCCAGATGTTTACTTATTTTTAAATACAAATATGGGTTGAAAAAAGTTATTACAGAAATTTTAAAAAATTTGTAGAATCGTCATTTCTAATGCAAAAAAATTCAATATATACATAAGCCTTTTTTCTTTTATTTGCTTTGTCCTCTTCTTTCTTCACTTTAACCAAAACTTTTTCGTCATTTCCAGTGATATTTATCTTGGTGTGTCCTTTTCGTATGGCCAGCTCTCGGGATGTTTATTAACGATTTTCTTGAACTTTTCCAGTTGATCGACCTTAGCTGCGCCTTAAGCCATTCTTTTTTATTTCTTATTTTTTGTACTTCTTTACCATCTGACTTCAGGCTTTTGACCGCCATTTTTTTCACGTTATCGGCCACACGATGTTTTTTCTTGATACTCCTTGGTTTGGAGTATGACTTCTAGTGAGTGGGCGTACCTCACGGGAAACGTGACCAAAAGGGGCAATCACTGCTACTTTCGTATTAGGCGAAAATACCGCCTTCTCCGTTTTGGTTCTAGGTTTAACTTTATCCGCTTTAAAACCTTTGAATTTTGGACGAGCATTAAATTTAGCACATTTTGGTGCATCCTTCCACTTTGGCTTGGGCTTCATAATTTGTCTGCGCCAATCTGTAGCCATTTTTTTGGGAACCTTCAGTTTTTGGGCAAATTGTTTAAACTTGCCGTTTTTGTTAAAGTTAGGCCAATAGGGATTGGGCATTTTTATTTGAAATTTATTTTTACTTTAAATTTGTTTTAATTATTAGAACTATACTCTCGAGCACGATTTTCTAGAATGTGAAATATGGAAGTAGGAAATGAGGCAGGTAAACTAGGCAAATGGACATGGCCTACTTTTCATTTTTTATTTTTCACTCTCCCGCCTACTGCTTTTGTCGGTAAAGAACTGATTTTAGTCTATAATCTAGTTGTATTTACAGTGGAATATTGAGTTAATGGCTTTTAAGTGGCTCCACAATACCCGCAAGACCAAATTTATTCGATTGATGAGGATAAAGCACGTTCTTTAAAAAATCGTATTAAACACTTTTTATATTGTTACCATAACAACTTAGGAAAGCTTTTGGGTTACTTCCTAATTTTTACATATTTGGGTCTATTCAAGATAACCTTTCCACCATTTACTTGGATATTCGGGCATCTACTTCTTATTCAAACTATCAAGTAAAAAAATATGACTTAAACTTATAATCAATTATACATATCGATTTCTGTCACTGCTCAAATGTAAAAATGTACATCAGTCTGCTAGCTAGAAAAATTGGCCATGTCCGCCTGTTTTTAGCTCTCTGAAAGCAATACCTAATTGGATGAATTCCGGTCCAAAATAAGATGAGCTCCTCGGGACGCCCAATCGAACCAAGCAACCAAATTTCCCCATTGTAAAGAGCAAAAGATATAAAATTGCATTAACAATACAGATGTTTACTTATTTTCAAATACAAATATGGGTTGAAAAAAGTAATTATAGAAATTTAAAAAAATTTATAGAATCGTTGTCAATTCTAATGCAAAAAAATTCAATATATACGTAAGCCTTATTTCTTTTATTTGCTTTGTCCTCATCTTTCTCCACCTTAACCAAAACTTTTTGGTCATTTCCAGTGATATTTATCTTGGTGTGTCCTTTTCGTATGGCCAGCTCTCGGGGATGTTTATTAACGATTTTCTTGAACTTTTCCAGTTGATCGACCTTAGCTGCGGCCTTAAGCCATTCTTTTTATTTCTTATTTTTTGTACTTCTTTACCATCTGACTTCAGGCTTTTGACCGCCATTTTTTTCACGTTATCGGCCACACGATGTTTTTTCTTGATACTCCTTGGTTTGGGAGTAGGACTTCTAGTGAGTGGGCGTACCTCACGGGAAACGTGACCAAAAGGGCAATCACTGCTACTTTCGTATTAGGCGAAAATACCGCCTTCTCCGTTTTGGTTCTAGGTTTAACTTTATCCGCTTTAAAACCTTTGAATTTGGACGAGCATTAAATTTAGCACATTTTGGTGCATCCTTCCACTTTGGCTTGGGCTTCATAATT
This sequence comes from Drosophila willistoni, assembly GCF_018902025.1. Lineage (NCBI taxonomy): Eukaryota > Metazoa > Arthropoda > Insecta > Diptera > Drosophilidae > Drosophila > Drosophila willistoni. The sequence goes on along the minus strand of NW_025814675.1, from coordinate 34,536 downwards.
TGTCTGCGCCAATCTGTAGCCATTTTTTGGGAACCTTCAGTTTTTGGGCAAATTGTTTAAACTTGCCGTTTTTGTTAAAGTTAGGCCAATAGGGATAGGGCATTTTATTTGAAATTTATTTTTACTTTAAATTTGTTTTAATTATTAGAACTATACTCTCGAGCACGATTTTCTAGAATGTGAAATATGGAAGTAGGAAATGAGGCAAATGGACATGGCCTACTTTTCACTTTTTATTTTTCACTCTCCCGCCTACTGCCTTTGTCGGTAAAGAACTGATTTTAGTCTATAATTTAGTTGTATTTACAGTGGAATATTGAGTTAATGGCTTTTAAGTGGCTCCACAATACCCGCAAGACCAGATTTATTCGATTGATGAGGATAAAGCACGTTCTTTAAAAAATCGTATTAAACACTTTTTATATTGTTACCATAACAACTTAGGAAAGCTTTTGGGTTACTTCCCAATTATTACATATTTGGGTCTATTCAAGATAAACCTTTCCACCATTTACTTGGATATTCGTGCATCTACTTCTTATTCAAACTATCAAGTAAAAAAATATGACTTAAACTTATAATCAATTATACATATCGATTTCTGTCACTGCTCAAATGTAAATATGTAACTACAAATTCATTTCAGTCTGAAAGATAGAAACAAACAAATCGGTTGAAAAATCCCTTAAAAAAAAGTATTTTTCTAAATTTGTTATCAACGTTTTAACTAAATTTTAGTATTTATAATATTAACAAGAAGAAAGGAGTCCCACTCTCACGCACCATGTTTCCAAGACGCCCTACAAAGCATCCCGTGCTACCTGCAAAGCAGCCCGTGGCACCAACAATAGAAGACATGAAAAAATACATAAAAAGTTTGCATCCCTATAAGTTTTTCCACAAGGACTATGTCGCTGCCATGGATGCTCGTCAAGTGGCTAGACTCAGCAAGCGACAAATTGGTCGTCTCTCACATCTGGCCTGGTATAATTACCGCCACCTAAACGCATGCACTATATCCTTATGGTAAGACGCAAGATTGCGGAAGTCCAAAATCTGATGTTACTCAAACCAAAGAAGGGCAATCAAAAGAAGGGCAATCAAATCAAGGGCAATCAAAAGAAGGGCAATCAAAAGAAGTGTTTGGCTAGGTCTTTGATGAGTGATAAAAGTCGCAAGAATTTTGAATAATGCTGAATCGATTTGGGCACATGAAAAAGTAATGAGGCAGTTAATGTCTTGTTAACTGCATACGATATTTTCATACCTTTTGAATTTTGTTAAGATGACATTAAAGCATAGCAACAAATCGAGCAAATATATAGACGTGATATCTCTGCAATATAAGCACTATACCCACTTATCGTTAGGGTATATCGAAAAAATCTTTCAAGAATTGGGCACGAATTCTCTTCCTCTTTGGTATATTCTCTACTGCTTCTAGCCCGGGGAGTTGTTAATTAGAAAATAATACACCGATGAAGGTCAATGTCAAGCGAGATATTCAGAAAGAGAGACATAAAGATAGAGAAAGGGAAGTTATGTAGAAGTTTTAATGAATCAGCCAAAATAAAATTGAGTTGAAAGAAATTCTATTAGTCGGCAAGTTTTTGATTTTTAAGTCTTTTGATTTTTATTGAAGAATTTTTTGTTGCTTCATTTATAAATGAAATGCACACAACTCATACAGTGAGGGAGAAATAATAGACGATTACATTCCAATTTTAGTTTTAATTATATTTACTATTTACATATGCAAACTTGTTACACAAAACAAACCGAAAAGCGAGCAACACAGAAACCAAAACAAAGAAAACATAGAAACAAACAGAACGAAAAAAAATAAAACTATTGCGCCAAAGCTCTCCAGCTGGTTTTTTTTAACTTGCTTCGCCCGCTTTGTGTGTGTGTGTGTGTTTTGGCCATTGTTTAAACAAATATGGGGCGGTGGTGACGGTGCTGGAGCTGGAGCTGGTGGTTGAGAGAGATATACATATGCAAACATTTATGCATGTAGGAGCAAAATGCGCAAAGTTTGTCTACTACTTCACTTAAAGCTTTATATGTGCTAACAAAACAGAAAGTGCTACCAAATAGGTGGCATACAGCGATTCGTGTATGCATGTATGTATGTATGGATGTGTGCCGAACGTCAATAACTGAGTGTACAGCAAATTAGCTTTCTATAATTTATAATAATTTGTTGCTAAATGGTAAACTCTATTTGTTGGCATTCTTCGCTTCGAAAGTTTTTTTTTTCTTTTTGGATGTTTGTGGCGGGCGGAAGGACCCGATATAGTAGCAAGTGGTTGGCGGTGCCAATATCTTCAGGTCTCGTACGTGAGTAGAATGATTAAAACGCGCGAAAAACTTCGTTTTAATTCTATGTTTGATTTATTTAATTCACAAGGTATACCGACACACACACGAAATGGTTCGGTTTTAAAAAGTGACAAATCGCAAAATAAAAGCTAAAGAAGATGAACGGGTGTTCGGGTGAAAATCTCGACTCTGAATAATGGCGATGCCCATTGGAAAAAACCCCGTCACCCCTCCTGGTGTGACCGTAGATGCCGAGGATCAAAAAACCCTCCTCACTCTTCACTGCTCTTCGCCGCTCACTGCTGTTCACCCGGTGGCGTGAACATACCGCCCCCTTGCAACATGTTGCAATTGCCACCCTGGACATATAAAGGACGGGGGACGGCAACGTTCTGGAGCGCCTAGATCCCACAGGAGCCGGAGACGACCCATCCGAACACGGTGCTCTGGGCTGCGGGAGTACCGCTATGACCGGGCACACAGCCTGGTTGGATGACCTCCGGATAGAGGTCTGCCCCGAGTACCACGGACACCGACGCCGGCGGATAGAAATAGGGGTCGGCCAGGATCAGGGTGGCGAATTTCTCCCGAACCGGCGCCGCCACTTCCCGGATGGGAGTGCGGATGAGCAAGTCCTCTTCGACCCGGAATATAACGTTCCGTCGGAACGTCGCGTCGGACCTCGACTCGAGGACGGCCGTACAGGCTTGGTCGACCCCGACCTTGGTCACAGCTAACCCCAGGGACCGGGCAAAGGAGCGATTGATGCGGCTCTCAGCCGCGCACGCATCGAGAAGGACGCGGGTCTCGAAGGATTCGAGCCATTGCCCAACCGGAGAACTGCGGTTGGCAGGACAGTCGTCGTCCTGGCGTGGAGCAGGGAGGATAGAGAGATTTCGGGTGCGCCTTCTGGGGAAGCGGAGCGGTCGGACGATGACCGGGAACAGGGTTGTAGCGGGGGTGCAGCACGCCCGGAGGGGGTGATTGGCTGCGCCGCCGGGCGGAGGCACGTTGTCTCGGCGTTTGGTCGGCCATGTGGAGCAGGGTATGGTGCCTTTGCCCGCATCGTCGGCAACCATGGCGAGTCCGGCACGCGTCGGATGAATGCTCGTGTGCCAAGCAATTGGGACAATACTTGTTGATCAGCACCGCCCGGAGCCGCTTTTCCTTTCGGAGGTTCAGGAAGCGCTGACACTGCCGGAGTGCATGAACCCCCCGACAGACCCGGCATCGGTACACGTTCGTGCCCTGCGGAGCAGCTCGTTTGCTGCGGTGGTGCGGCAGACGTGTGGGGCCATGTCGCTATGAAGGGGGGAGCTGAACGAACTGTAACGAAAGAAATTACGTAGGGGGAGTGGATTAGTCTATGCGCGGGAACGAACAACATGCACGGAGACGAGGACATTCGGAGGGAACATAGAGGGATTGGGAGTCACGATACGGTTTTAGGCTCAGGACTCCTGCTGTCTTGCAACAGAATAAGCTTCGCTACGGGTCTTCGGATAGACCCACGCGCGGTGGTGACATCAGCCACTCGGACGAGACCGTCAGCCCCGGGCAGAGTGCGCTCAATTCGCCCTAAGCGCCACTCGTTGGAGGGGAGATGATCTTCGGACACGATCACGAGGTCGCCGGTCTGGATGCTGCGAGTCGGTGACTTCCACTTGTTCCGTTTGTGAAGCTCCTTGAGGTACTCACTCTTCCAGCGGCGGCAGAAAGCCTGCTGGATTGCCTTCAGTCGCTGCCATCGGTTGATCAGTGACATAGGCTCGACCAGAATTTCCGGTTCCGCAATGGATAAGAGCGGTCCTCCAATCAGGAAATGTCCCGGGCTTAGGGCCAGCAGGTCCTCTGGATCCTCGCTCATGGGAGAGATTGGCCTGGAGTTTAGGCACGCTTCGATCCTACACAGGAGAGTGGAAAGTTCCTCGAAGGTGTATTTGACAGTGGACGAAGACTTGTAAAACAGGGTCTTAAAACTTTTGACCCCTGCTTCCCACAGTCCTCCCATATGGGGCGCGCTTGGCGGAATGAACTGCCAGGATAAAATGTGCTGGGGAAATGCCTTCATTATATCAAGCTTGGTGGCGTTCAGGAAATCTTGTTCGAGCGCCTTTGAGGCCCCTACGAAGGTTTTGCCATTGTCGGAGTAAATGCGCTGGGGGCATTGTCTCCGTGCGACAAACCGAGAGAAGGCTGCAAGAAATCTTTCAGTGGTGAGGTCGGAGGTAGCCTCGAGATGGATTGCCTTCGTGCTGAAACACACAAAGACGCAGACATAACCCTTAGTTATGAGACACGCACGCCCGGTGTAATTTTTGATCTCGAACGGCCCTGCGAAATCAATGCCCGTGTGGGTGAAGGGCCTGGAGTACGTGATGCGTTCTCGAGGGAGATCACCCATCATCTGGGTCTGTAGTCGTCGACGATGAACGATGCAGACTTTGCACCCCTTGAGGTGGGACTTCACCATGTTCTTGATCCGTGGATCCAGAATTTGGTGCGCAGATACCGCACCATCAGTTGATTGCCGCCATGCAACGTGATGCGGTGGGCGAATTCGACAAGCAGGCGAGTGAAATGAGTACTATAGGGGAGGAGAATAGGGTGACGTTCATCATATCGGAGGGACTCAGCGGCCCGGAGTCGTCCGCAGGAACGGAGTAACCCATGCTGGTCGAGAAATGGATTCAGATTGAGTAGCGTGCTGGATGATGGCAGGGGTCGCCCTTCCCCCAGGGCCCGTATCTCCGCGAGGTATTCCCGACGCTGAGAGGTCCGAATCAAGGCGCGCTCGGCGGAGAGAAGTTCGTCATTGGTGAGGTGAACCGTGGAAGGCGTCGAAATCCTTTTGGTGGCAAAGCGTAGGATGTACGCGATGACTCGTAATGCCCTACCATAATCCGAGAAACGTTCGCTGACGTCCTCGAGTAGGATGGTCGCGGTGGTGTGGCACTGGACTCGTTGCTCCAGCTGGGTGTCTGGGAGTTCGTTATGGGGAGTTGGCCAATACTCGGGGGCTCGCTGGAGCCAGTCCGGCCCATGCCACCAGAGTCTGCTGGCCGATAACTCGGCCGCGGAGACCCCACGGCTCGCCAGATCAGCGGGGTTGTCCTCGGAGCGCACATGTGACCAGCTTTGGCCACTGGTGCTTTTGGAGATGCTGGATACCCGATTGGCCACGAAGGTGGACCAACTGCACCGGGGTTTATTGAGCCAAGCCAACACGATGGTAGAGTCGGTCCAAAACTGGGAGGTTGCAGGTGGGATTGGGAGTTCAGGAACGATCGACGCCCAGAGATCGGCTAGCAAAACCGCTCCGCACAACTCCAGCCGAGGCAGCGAGACTGTTTTGACTGGAGCTACACGGGTCTTAGCCGTTAATAAATGGACGTCCACTTGATCGCCGCACCGAACCCGCACATATAGGGCTGCTCCATACGCTTTCTGTGACGCGTCACAGAAGCCATGAAGCTCCCACGAGAGCTTATCGCTGGTGTTTAGCCAACGGGGAATGCGGAGTCGACTGAGGCCTGGGTAATCCTGCAGGAATTCGTGCCATTGCTGCAGCAGGAGAGGCGGCAGAACATCATCCCAGCCCAGTTCGGTAAGCCAGATTTGTTGCATGAATATCTTCGCTCGGATGACAAATGGGACTAGCCAACCAGCGGGGTCAAAGAGTTTAGCGATATGGGACAGAACCTGCCTCTTGGTGATCGACTCCTTCAAGGGGGGTCCGCTACGGTGAAGAAGAAGACGTCTTCGGCAGCTTGCCAGCGGATGCCCAAGGTTTTTGCAGTGCTCGCGTCTTCGAGCTCGAGAAAGTCCTCTCGCAGCAGGTGCTCTCTCGGAATGGCTTGAAGTACTTCCTTCTTATTGGAAGTCCACTTCCGAAGCGGGAAGCCGGCAGATTGGAGGGTCGCTTGAAGCTCTCGTATGGCGAGACGGGCGTCGGCTTCAGTGTGAGCGCCGGCAAGGACATCATCAACATACATGTAGTTCCGAAGGATTTCGCTCGCCTGAGGATACATCGCTTGCACGTCTTGTGCCAGTTGTAAAAGGACTCGGATCGCCAAGAATGGCGCGCAGTTAACCCCAAACGTGACAGTTTGTAACTCATAATCCTGAATATTGCCGCAGCGGTTTCGGTAGAGGATTCGCTGAAAGGGGGTATGCCTGGGGTCGACTCGATTTGTCGATACATCTGCGTTATGTCGGCGTTGAAAACAAATTGAAAGAACCGCCATTTCAGTACCTGAAGCGTGAGGTCGGCCTGAAGAGTGGGGCCGGTGTGCAAGACATCGTTGAGGCTGACGCCTTGTGTGGAGGGGCTCGACGCGTTAAATACCACGCGTACCTTAGTGGTGGTGCTATCGGGCTTAAACACCGCGTGATGGGGGAGATAGAAGTTTTTCCCATCTTGAGGAGGCGTCACCCGAATCATGTGACCTAATTCCTCGTACTCTTGAATAATGGCATCGTACTGCGTTTTTAGGACGGGATCCTTGAGAAGGCGTGCTTCATTCCGCAGGAATTGAGCCAGCGCGATCGGTCTTGAGTGGCCCAAGTCAACGCTATTCGGACCTTTGAACGGTAGGGACACAACATATCGACCGTCCTTTCCTCTTTGGGTGGTCTCCTGGAAGTTCCGCTCGCAGAATACGTCATCCTCCTTTTCCGGTTTTGCGGGAAGGTCTTCCACCTCCCAAAACTTGGTGAGAAGTACATCAAGTTTTGCTTCTGGCCTAACTCGCGTCTGTGCCGCGAAAACTGATCGAGACACCGGAGGGTCAGGCATGATAGCTCCACACAGAACCCATCCAAAGATGGTTTCTAGCCCGACGAACTCACCAATATCCTTTTTGATCAGATCTTTGAGGATGTATGGAAACAGGTCTACACCGATAATCATGTCAATAGGCGCGGGCTTGTTGTAGTACGGGTCAGCCAGGGGGCGATGGAGGCACTGCGTCGGAACCGTATTAAGGAATGGAGCTGTTGGAATGGCCCCTGACAATTTGGATACGACCAGGGCGGAGACCTCGATCTTGTTCAGTCTGTCACACGGGGGAGACAGCAATAGCAGACACACCTTGTCGGCGCAGCCTCCATCACTCTGGCCCATGCCAGTAACCGCAGCGTCTACTGGGTAGAAGGGGGCTGGACCATGCTGAACACACGCTCGGAGAGAAAAGTTGAATCGGCCCCAGAGTCGATCAACGCCCGAATATGGTGATCCACACCACGATGGTGCAGAGTGACAATCGCAGTGCCTAAAAGGCCTCTGCCTGGGGTAGATGCAAAATAACTTTGAGCATTTGTGAGCTGGTTGCTCGTGGACGGACCCTCTGTGGCGCTGGATGGTGGGACTTGCGCAGTGGACGGCGAGGACACGGACACATCACTAGGATGCAACAGCGTATGATGACGTTCCTTGCAGGTATGGCAATTATGCGCACTGGAGCAGCCCTTCACTTGATGACCGCGGGCAAAACAGTTCAGACAAAGTCCCTGCTGTCTAATGGTTTCCAGCCGCCTGTGAACAGGCATATCAAGAAAACTCGGGCAGAGCCGTATAGGGTGATTCTCCCGATGGCACAGCTTACAAGAAGCCGGTTTGAGCTGGGCTTTCGCGGGGAACGCTTGGACCTTCATCGTTGCAGAGGATTTGCGGGGGCCAAAGGGGATGGCTTGCACACTTGGGCCCGACTTATGTTCTTCGGTGGCATCCAGGACACGATACCGATCGGTAAGAAATTGGTTCAAATCGGACCAATTTGAGACGACAGTCTTATTTGGCACTGATTGCTCCCACAGGAGGATTGTGGCCTTCGGCAATTTGCTAGTGCAGATGGCGATAAGTAGGACATCCCAATTCTCCGTACTAACACCCGAACGCTCAAGCGCGGTAAGACCCCCTTGAAACGCAGTCTGCAGCTCTCGCAAGGATTTGCCCGACTCTTGTGCCACCGCGGGAATCTGAAGGAGTTGTCTGGCTTAAGTCATGACAAGCAGACGGCTATTTTCGTACCGTGCGGTGAGGTTCTCCCACGCGGCCTGGAAACCCTCATTCGTCAGGGGGACTTAGCTACGATGGTTCTCGCTTCCCCTCGCGTCTTGGTGTTCAGGTGATAGAGCTTCTCCACTTGTGACAAGTACGGGTTGGCGATATAAATGGCAGCGAACAAATCGCGGAATGTGGGCCATGCTAGGCTGTCGCCATCAAATGTCTCCACCTCACACGGAGGAACTCTATGCCCCGCCGGCCTCGACGGAGCGGTGGGCTGACGCATAAGACTCGTCATCTGTGCCGAGAGCTGTTCGATGCGTTCTCCAAACAACGTCCCGCATCGCACATACGCCGCATAGGCGTATTCGTGCTTCGCCTTGATGCGGCTTATGTTTGCCAAGCTTTCCTCGTCGGTTTGGACTGTCAAGGCCTTGTGACAACGGGAGTGTTCCATCTCGACAGTTGACCACAGCGATTTGAGCTGCTCTAAGTGCATTTTAAGGGAAAACAAGGGCACTTCAGAAGTTAGAGCTTCACTCTCCCGAGCTTCGAACAGAGTCAATGCGTCGCACGCCAGAATGAAATCGGAGAGGGACATTCTGGAGTGTTCTCTGCGCTGTTGTGATACGGATCGGGTGACGGGAGCGTCAGAACAGTGCGTCACAACAACGTGCGGGATCTGGGTCTGGGTTGAAAGCTTGGAACGACCTTTGTGTTCACTCGAGTCTTTAACCGAGAATCTGCGACCCTGAGGGAGGCTGGACGAAGACGGACGGGATCTTGGGGATTCGCTGCGGCTGCGAACAGACGAGAACTTGCGCGAAATATCCGTACGCTTCACGGTCGCCGGAGTTATCGGAGGCCGAACCTTCTCCGGAGTTGAAGAGGGAGACGAAAGACCGTTAGACTTCGGCGCAGTCTTGGACGGCTCCGTGGACATACTCAGGGGACGACCTTACCGTTGAACACCGAGTTTGTGGGTTTTGAGAAAATGAGGAAAATTTGAGGAAATGAGAAGTGGACTGTATGAGGACGCAAGAGCTTTCTCACTGTGCACCGCAGGATTGCGGGAGAATTATCTCGCGTGCGGCTCGGAAACGGAGCCCTTTTAATGGGGATAGATGCGGAACAATATACGAACGCACGAGTGCGGATCAAAACTTGCACGTAGACAAAGCTAAATGATTACAAAACAAGTTTGTATGGATTCGTAAGTAACGCTGGGAGTACGTATAAAACAAAACACGGAGGAAATATATAAATAAAGATGTATAGGATAAAAGAAAATACGTTTTTGTATAGATCTGGATCTGGATATATATATGTGCGCACAATACTGGCCGGAAAAAAAATTATATATATAATTTATAAATATGGACGGATGTATAAATATGGGCCCGATAGTGCTGGAAAAAATATATATATTGTAAACACCTATTTATTAAGTAAAAAGGATAAAGATTAGTTTGTATTGGTCGGATTTAGTCTTTGGGTTTTGCGCAGATGCAACTTGCTCGTTGCATCGCCGGAAGAGAAGAGAGACGCCGTCTCTCGACCTATCGAGGACTTATCGCTAACCATCGATACTTATTACTAACAATCGATACTTATTACTAACAATCGATATATATACATGAGCATTTAACAGACTTTAAATAATTGGAATCTTACAACTCGGCCGTCCTGACGAGGAATCGACCTCGATTCCAATTGGTAACAACGGAGGGGGGGGTAAATAAGAATCTTAAGTGGCTGGTGTCGCCTTTGTTTGGCTATCAGAAGTGCAATCTTGATCAGGGGCAACCCATAGCTTTAATTTGGAGGCTTCTAGGACACCATCATATGGTAGTTGGGTGATTTGGGAGCCCTCTACATCCCGGATAACATATCGGTCATTCGGAAGTTTTTTATGAACCACATACGGACCACGATACCGCCTGATAAGCTTTTTGTTCGTGCCTGCCGAAGTATCCACATTCTTAATAACTACGAAATCCCCCTCCTCAAAACTAACGGCAGGGAGGTGATGCTTCGAATAATATTCCGAATTATATTCTTGGGACTTAACAATGTTACGGAAGGCTAATCTCCGGACGTCTACCTCTGAGGCATCGACCTCCTCCGTTCTCTCACCCAACCGTTCGGTTAGTTCATCTACTACCACACCTCGTTGTTCAACACCGAATAGAAGTACGGAAGCGGCAAATTTAGTTGTGGAGTGGACGGAGTTATTCAATGCAAACTCTATGTTCGGCAGTTGTTGGACCCAATCTGCGTGGTCCACAGGTTCCGTCAGTTTACCCAACATGGGGCCCAACACACGGTTAACCCGCTCGACTTGGCCGTTGGCCCGGGGTGAGGCAGTGGCATTCAGCACATGAATTATATTATTGGCCTTCAGAAATTCTTCAAACTCGGAGGAAGTAAAGCAGGTACCTCGATCACTGATGATTCGGCGGGGTCTACTGTAATTTGCGAAATACTGAGATTCTAATGTCTGGCATACTTCACGTGAATTAGTCGTGGCGGCAGGGTACAGCTTCACAAATTTGGTGAAAGCGTCAATGACAACCAGAAGATACTTTTCTTAGAACGTATGGACGGAAGGGGCCCAAATGGTCAATATGGACGGTATCAAACGGAAGGGGCACTTTCGGAATACTATGTAGCGTGACACGGTGGTCCGAAGCGGACGCGGAGTAGTAGATACACTTGAGGCAATTTTTAATGTAATTGTTAACATAAGACTTCATACACGGGAACCAGTAATGCTTCTTGATCTGTGCACAACATTTCTCCGTGGCCATATGGCCAAGCTTCTCGTGCACTACTCGTATGACATGATTTATCATTTCGGAAGGGAAATAAAGTTGGGGTACACTCGTCGAGGACAGGCGGTACACTACTCCATCTCGCAGTTCGAAATCCGCTATCTCATATTTCTCTAACTCATCTCGGAGTTTGACAATCTCAGGGTCCGGTTCTGGGTTAACTGCAGTTGGAAGTCAAGGTTTATATCGTCAACGTATGCGGCAGTTTCTATTCTACTTAGAGCATCAGCATGGGGCATACCAACCCCGAGCGGTGTACAATCGTGTAGTTATAGTTTTCTAACAGCAGGGCCCAGCGAGCAATCTTGGTGGAATGTCCACCATTTCTCAGGGTCAGCGCAAGGGAATTACAATCGGTCACGATTTTGAACGGGATGAACTTAAGGTACGTCTCAAAACGTTTTAAGGAATACACTATAGCTAACGTCTCTAGCTCATAACTGTGTAGTTTCGATTCAGCGGCGGAGGCCATCTTAGAGAAGTAGGACACTGGGTGTAATTTACCGTCTGTTTGTTTCTGGAGGAGCACTGCTCCGAAACCAATTGAACTAGCATCGCAGTGTAACTCTGTTTCAGACTTCGGGTTGTAAATAGATAACACGGGGGATTCGATCAATTTCAACTTCAGTGTTCGGAAGGCTTCAAGGCATTCATCGGAGAAGACATAAGGGGTATCTTTTCTTAACAATCGGGACAGCGGACACGCAATCTTAGCGAAACCTGATACAAATCGGCGGAAGTATGAGAATAGGCCTAGGCAACGCTCTAATTCCTTGCTATCCCTTGGAATGGGCAAATCCCGTATCGCCTGAATATGAGCTGGTTTAGGCGTGATACCGGCGGAATTGGCTAAGTAGCCCAAGTACTCTAGTTCCCTATACGCAAAACGGCATTTCGTCAGCTTCAGGCATAGCCCGTTCACTCTTAACACATACAATATTTCCTTCAGAATCTCAAGGTGGGTTTCAAAGTCATGCGACGCGACTAGAATGTCGTCCATATATATCACCAGTTGACCTCGGTTTATAAATTCCTTAAGGACAAAATAAACGAATCTAGCGAACACGGAAGGGCCATTACAAAGTCCGAAGGGCATGCGTACATATTCAAACTGGCCATCAGGGGTTACAAAGGCAGTATATTTGATTGAGTCTGGGTGCATTTTCACATGGTGGAAACCGTTCTTCAAGTCCAAGATAGTGAAGAATGATTTGCCACCCAGATGTTCAATGCAATCATCTAACAGAGGAATCGGAAAATGATCTCGAACTGTAATTTTGTTCAACGGGCGGTAATCTACACACTTTCTTAGGGTGTTGTCCTTTTTGCGTACAGGGACAATCGCGGCAGCGTAAGGGGAACTACTGTGGCGAATAATGCCAGCTTTCAAGAGATCGTCACAAATCTCACGCACCTCGATGCGTTCGTGGTGCGACAGACGGCGGGGGCGGCAGAAAATCGGAGTTTGGCTAGTCAATTCTATTTTCATCTCATAGTTCATGGGCTTGATTAAATCTGGATCAACTTGTACATACGAAGTGGAAATAATAGACTTAAGGGCTGCGGTTTGCTCTTCCCGTAACGCGGGCTCTATATCAAAGTCTAATTCACTGACAGCAGGGAGCTCAATGGAATTTATCGCCATAAGTGCATCGTTCAATGTTTCCGCAGGTACAGCAGAAGTTTTCGGAAGGGGAGAATCAGACAACAATTCGGCAGGCACAATCTCATTCCTATCACACTCTATATCAAAGTCTAATTCACTGACAGCAGGGAGCTCAATGGAATTTATCGCCATAAGTGCATCGTTCAATGTTTCCGAAGGTACAGCAGAAGTTTTCGGAAGGGGAGAATCAGACAACAATTCGGCAGGCACAATCTCATTCCTATCACACGGCAGTATCACTCTCTTTTCCATAAATATGTCAAAGGACTTCAGAACAGCAGTAAGTTTTGGATTTATACATTCAGTCGGTTTATTCATGAGTATCAACGATTCTTTTTCATATTCTCGTTCCTTCAGTTTACAGAGTCTAATATTAATTTTATACAGAAGATCTCTACCTATAATCATCGGAAGTTCGGTTGCTTGGTTCGTCAGGACTTCAAACGTATGTATTGTCTGTGTGTTGCGGAGGCGAACACTACACTGGACTTGGCCTAAGGACAGAAGTTGGCTATTTCCTAAACCACGGCAGTTCAATGTACGGGGACTAAGACGGCAGTTGGAGGGACTTCAGATTGACGGATAAAACTCTTTGGACTGCCCGAATCCAGGAGGGAAAACATATCTATAAATTTCCTATCTTGCACTTCATCACAAACAAAAGCAACACTCACCAGTTGTAAATGGTCTAGTCGATCTCCCGCTTCATCAGCGGCGGCGGCAGTGATATTGGTGGCATTCCCAATTCGAGACGGGCAGTTTTTGTAGCTGTGGCCCACTATGCCACACTTGAAACATGAATTCGGAGGTCTCATTGGTTTCGGGCATTGACTCTTGTAATGCCCCCATCCTGAGCAGTTGAAGCATCTGGTCTCACTCGTGACGGTGCCTGACGATTTGTTTCCAGGCGCCACGGCAGTTGTTGTTGGTTGCGCCTTCACACTATTGCTTTGTCTGGAGGCAGCGGCCAGCATACGGAGGCGCTCGTAGCGTTCCAGTAGGGGCTTCAGTTCAGCCATTGTCCGAGCTGAGTACAGCATGCCGACTCGAGTAGAGTTGTCCCGCAGTCCATCAATGATCAGGTCGACCAGCTCGTTCTCCGGAATCGGAGCATTCATGGCAATCTCCTGCATCTCGATTGCGAATCTTAAACATCCCTCGCCTGCCTTGATGTGCCGGCCACGCAAAGCGTGGTACACTTCCTCGATGCTACACGAGCGTCCAAATTCTCGCAAGAGGATTGCCTTCAATTCTTCGTAGCTGTGCACCGATACCGTGCGCAGCAGCACCGCCGCCGTACCTTCCAGCATACGACGGCATGCGACCAACCGTAGGCGGTCGTTCAACTGCAGAATTTCAAATGCGTCTTCCAGATCGTTCAGCCATTTCTTCACATCGTATGCGGTATCCGCTGAAAATCGAGCCACCATGCTCTCAATAACACTCACGTCACAGACTTGCTGCCTCGGTGCTTGGGATTCGTCAATCCCCTGCTGCAGTTTGCGGATTTGATGCTGTAGCTGTAGCAACTCATGTTGTTTCTGTAGCGTCACCAGTTGCTCATCCAGGCTGGGGGAGGCGGAAGTGGCCGGTGTGATGGCGGCCGCGGCAGTCGATACGGAGGGCACTAAAGCGGGCATCTCTTCCCATGGGTCCGCGTCGGGACCAGTGGCGGGGCGGCGAGAGAGGCCGCAGCCCGCATGGCAGACATATAGTCGGCGGGTACAGCAGTGGCAGCGGGTGCAGCGGCGGTGGTTACAGCAGTGGCAGCGGGTGCAGCGGCGGTGGGTACAGCAGTGGCAGCGGGTGCAGCAGTGGCAGCGGCGGCAGGTACCGTAATGGATGCGACAGCAGCGGCGGCGGTACAGCGGTGGCAGCGGCGGTGGGTACAGCAGTGGCAGCGGGTGCAGCGGCGGGGGGTAGAGCCGTGGGTGCGACAGCAGCGGCGGCGGGTACAGCAGTGGCAGCGGCGGCGGGTACAGCAGTGGCAGCGGTGGTGGGTACAGCAGTGGCAGCGGGTACAGCAGTGGCAGCGGCGGCGGGTACAGCAGTGGCAGCGGCGGCGGTACAGCAGTGGCAGCGGTGGTGGGTACAGCAGTGGCAGCGGGTACAGCAGTGGCAGCGGCGGCGGGTACAGCAGTGGCAGCGGGTACAGCAGTGGCAGCGTCGGCGGGTACAGCAGTGGCAGCGGTGGTGGGTACAGCAGTGGCAGCGGTACAGCAGTGGCAGCGGGTACAGCAGTGGCGAATATAGCCGCAGCGGGGCCGGCAGGGGCGAGTATGACGGCAGTTGGCACAGCAGGAGCGAGTATGGCAGCAGTTGGCCCAGCGGCGGTGGGCCCGGCAGGGGCGAATGTGGTATCAGTTAGCCCAGCAGGGGCTCGTATGGCGGCAGTTGGCCCAGCAGCGGCGGGCCCGGCAGAGGCGAGTATATCAGCAGTTGACCCAGCGGCGGCGGGCCCGGCAGGGGCGAGTATATCAGCAGTTGGCCCAGCGTCGGCGGGCTCGGCAGGGGCGAGTATGTCAGCGGTTGGCCCACCAGCGGCGGCCGGCAGGGGCGAATGTGGCATCAGTTAGCCCGGCAGGGGCTCGTATGGCGGCAGTTGGCCAGCAGCAGCGGGCCCGGCAGAGGCAGCAGTGGCCAGCAGCGGGGGCCCGGCAGGGGCGAGTATATCAGCAGTTGGCCCGGCAGGCGATGTGGCGGAGTGGCCCGGCAGGGCGAATGTGGCATCAGTTAGCCCGGCAGGGGCTCGTATGGCGGCAGTTGGCCCAGCAGCAGCGGGCCCGGCAGAGGCGAGTATCTCAGCAGTTGGCCCGGCAGGGGCGAGTGTGGCGGCAGTTGGCCGGCAGGGGCGAATGTGGCATCAGTTAGCCCGGCAGGGGCTCGTATGGCGGCAGTTGGCCCAGCAGTAGCGGGCCCGGCAGAGGCGAGTATCTCAGCAGTTGGCCCAGCAGCGGCGGGCCCGGCAGGGGCGAGTATATCAGCAGTTGGCCCAGCAGCGGCGGGCACGGCAGGGGCGCGTGTGTCAGCAGTCGGCCCAGCAGCGGCGGGCCCGGCAAGGGCGCGTGTGTCAGCAGTCGGCACAGCGGTTCTCGGTACTGCAGCGGTAGTCACAGCAGTGGGTGCACTAACAGCGGTGGGCGTGGAGGCGGCCGTCCTAGATGTGGAACGTGTGGCGTGCCGTGTCCCGAAATATGTATTCTTTCGGGTGGTCATCCCACTTCTGAGTTGTAAACACCTATTTATTAAGTAAAAAGGATAAAGATTAGTTTGTATTGGTCGGATTTAATCTTTGGGTTTTGCGCAGATGCAACTTGCTCGTTGCATCGCCGGAAGAGAAGAGAGACGCCGTCTCTCGACCTATCGAGGACTTATCGCTAACCATCGATACTTATTACTAACAATCGATATATATACATGAGCATTTAACAGACTTTAAATAATTGGAATCTTACAATATGTATTTATTTATAAATATGGGCGGATATATATATGAGCGCAAAAGGCTGGCCGGAAGAAGTATATTTATAATTTTTGAATATGAATGGATATATAAATATGGGCCCGCTAGTGCTGGAAAAAATATATATGTATTTATTTGTAAATATGGGCGGATATATATATGAGCGCAAAAGGCTGGCCGGAAAAAATATATTTATAATTTTTGAATATGAATGGATATATAAATATGGGCCCGATAGTGCTGGAAAAAATATATATGTATTTATTTGTAAATATGGGCGGATATATAAATATGGGCCGATAGTGCTGGAAAAAATATATATGTATTTATTTATAAATATGGCGGATATATAAATATGGGCCCGATAGTGCTGGAAAAAATATATATGTATTTATTTGTAAATATGGGCGGATATATATATAAGCGCAAAATACTGGCCGGAAAAAATTATATATATATAATTTATGAATATGGACGGATATATAAATGTGGGCACGATAGTGCTGGAAAAATATATATGTATTTAGTTATAAATATGGGCGGATATATAATTAGGCGAAAAAAGGGAATCGGAAATAATGTGATTTGAACTTGGCGCGCTTGAGCCGCCTATCGATATCACGACTCGACTCACGTGTCACCACTACTCCGAAAACAGCTGTCGGCCGTTGTTTATATTTTGATGTTGTTGTTTAATTATGTTAATTATTTTTTTTTTGTGGTTGTGCAAAAAAGGAGAAAACCAATAACAAAAGAACGCTTTTACACGCCGCGAGTGTTGTGCGCGAAGGCAAACAAAACAAACGATCAATGCATGTGGACAAATGCTTGATCTATGTATGTACGTACATGCATAAGTACACAGGTGAGTATATAGATATATGTGCACACGCGTTGTTCACAACAAAAAATAACGTAAGTAATTGTCATTTAATTGGAGGTGGGGTGGTGTTAAATCAATGCGCGACACCGAAATGGATTATGTGTTGTGGATATGTACATACATATGTGCAATGTATGACTATGTAAGTAT
The DNA here is from genome assembly GCF_018902025.1 of Drosophila willistoni. Classification (NCBI taxonomy): domain Eukaryota; kingdom Metazoa; phylum Arthropoda; class Insecta; order Diptera; family Drosophilidae; genus Drosophila; species Drosophila willistoni. The sequence continues at coordinate 17,211 of NW_025814675.1, read as the reverse complement.
GTATGTACATATGTAAGCAAGTGCACCGGTTTCCAAAGACGCGCGTGGGGAATTAATTTCGCACCTAATTCGAACGCGCAAGAAATCGCGGTGCATACGTTAAGTGCTATTAAAAAAAAAACAATACTTTTTGGCCTTTTGTGTTGTGGTAAATGTGTGAAGGATTATACATATGTACATGGATATGTACATATGCGCGTACATCAACAGATGACGATGTGTGTATGTACGTAGATACGCGCGTGCGGCAATTAGTTTGGCATTAAAAATAATTATTTCAACACATAAGAAAACGCGGTGAACACTTGGATTATTATTTTTTCCTATTTTTTATAACACTTTAATATTTTTTTTTGTTTTTTAACCCTTTACGCGGACTTGGCAAACAGCTGTGGAAATTACATGTACATGTGAATGCATATGTAAAAGAGGTGGATTTGGACAAGTGCGGGAAAAAATATAAATAAAGAAATGGAAATGTAATGGAAAACGAGAACGTTGGACAAACACGCTAAGGATTAGGAACTACCATGGACCCTTGGAACAGGTCAGGTATGTACATACAATATGTAAAAGTGTGTAGGTCGCTATGGAGAAGCGGGAAAACCTCACACTTTTATTAGTATGTAGGGGCAAATGAAACGAATAATGAAATTTTGTACTTATCAGGAATTCCGCCGATGCAAGCTGGAGGAGCGGAAGGATATCCGGCTCGAAGGACCAATGTTTGTGGCGGGGCGGAAGGACCCGATATAGTAGCAAGTGGTTGGCGGGTGCCAATATCTTCAGGGTCTCGTACGTGAGTAGAATGATTAAAACGCGCGAAAAACTTCGTTTTAATTCTATGTTTGATTTATTTAATTCACAAGGTATACCGACACACACAGGAAATGGTTCGGTTTTAAAAAGTGACAAATCGCAAAATAAAAGCTAAAGAAGATGAACGGGTGTTCGGGTGAAAATCTCGACTCTGAATAATGGCGATGCCCATTGGAAAAAACCCCGTCACCCCTCCTGGTGTGACCGTAGATGCCGAGGATCAAAAAACCCTCCTCACTCTTCACTGCTCTTCGCCGCTCACTGCTGTTCACCCGGTGGCGTGAACATTGGAAAACATCAAATTATTGAGTTGCATCTTAAACAAGAAACAATTATCTTTAATCTTGGAAATCGTATGATTTGATGATGCTAGATAATTGGCAAACATCATGCGAGGCAACTTGTTTGTGTATTTATTAATTTCAGAAGATTTTATTTGAACTTTAAGTGGTTAAAAGAAAAATACAAAAAGTACAGTACACTTTTGTTCTATAAAGTTTTAAGGATGAGATTGAAAAACAAATAAAAAATAAGCTAACTTTGACTGCAACGAAGTTTATATACCCTTGCAGTGCGATCCTTTTTAAAATCCTTATTTTTTTGCATAAGTTACGTTTCTCAAAGATTTCTGTATTTCATACGATTTTTCTATATCATTCGAAATTTCTTACTAAGCCTATTTTATAAAGACTTTTATTCCCCAGAAGAAGTTCGAACCCGGATCCTCGTTGTTCAGTTGACTAAATGACTGGGCCACTTAGACAACTCATATACCGAGGATTGCTAGTTAGAATATAAATTTAAAATATAAAGCATTATGATAAGAATACAATAAAGTGTAAAATAACATGGATTAGTTATACCACTAACCATAGAACACATAGATGGGACAAACTCATGATTTTTTGATTGCAAACGCTAGCCTAGTCATGGAACCCAGAGAACTTCGGGAAAACCCGCACGCTCTCACTCTCAATGAGAGCGTAAAATGGGGAGAGGGCAAAGCAGCTACGAAAAAATTTCAGTCTAGCACAGACTACCGAACGACGAAGGCAGGCCTACGTCGCTTGTGATTTCGTTCTGTCTATGTATGTGTACACTCGTCGGTACATGCTCAGGCTTCGTAGTGTGTGTGTGACGTGAAGTTGTACAACATCGCATTTCAACAGCTCGCTCGACCAAAATTTTTCATTTTCGACAAAACAGCGACAATGCGAATAGGATATGCCCCTGTCGAAAGAATATCAAGAAATATTGGCATCAGCTACGTATGTATCCCGGTGGCTGTGCCGATAGAATGTTTGCTTGGCAATAGGAATGTCGCTGGTTCGAATCCCAACTCGATTATCGTTAACGAAGTTTTTTTTTGTCTATTTTTTTTATTTATATAAAAATAAAAAAATAAAAATAAACAAAAGGAAAAAAAACAAAATGAAAATAAATTTCTTTAGAGTACCCAAACTACATTTTAATAGTGTTGAATATGGCTTTTGGAAAAATTATGCGGTGCATCTGAAAAAGCGTTCGGAAAATAGAAATTTTGAAGTCTTAGGGGGTTATCCTAATAATAATATAAATAATGTTTCTTTGTTTTGTTTTTTTTTTTGTTGGTTTTGTCGTTTTTTTTTTTGTTTTTTTTTTTATTTTGTTCCTTTTTATTTATTTATTTATTTATTTATTTATTTACGTCAACTAACACAGCAGTCGACGAAAAAGCTTAAGCTAAAGACAGATAGTAATTAAATAAAGAAGGTAGCTTAGCTTTATACACAACTAAACATCCCCGGCCCGGTGGAGGTGTTTTATTTGCACAAGGTGCCAGCTATGCCCCGATTCACAGCCAATGTGGCCAGGGATGAGTTGCAGCCAATCCAAGTCCAGAATATATTCATTGGTTTCGCTGTAGATGATTAAAAAGTATAGCGCGAAGAGAAGTGACAGAAAGATGAGGAGAGATAAGGTGAGAAAGGTTGTTAAAAGATTGGCAAAGAACACGAAGAGGTTCGTGAAGAGAGTAGTTAGTCAGACATCTACTAAGGTGAATAGGAAAAAAGTTTCTGGTCCGACGTGAGGGAACACAAAAATACAGCGTATCTAGTAAATTGGTAGAAATGACTTCGCCGTTGACTAGTTTATGGAGAAAGAGAATGCCAAAAACAAGCCTACGGTTATAAAGTGAAGGAAGATTAATAAGAAGAAGTCTATCAGAATAAGAAGGTAGGCGAAGACCCGGGTCCCAATTTAGACCGCGTAGCGCAAACTTTAGGAATTGCTTCTGTACCGATTCAATACTACGCTGGTGAACATCATATTGCGGGTTCCACACTGGCGAGCAATATTCTAGAGTAGGGCGAACTAACGAAGTGTATAAAACCTTTGTTACATAGGGATCATCAAATTCTTTGGCCCAACGTTTAATGAAGCCGAGAAGGCAGCTTGCTCTGTTGACAATTGAAGAAATATGAACATTAAATGAAAGTTTAGGGTCAAACATAACGCCTAAGTCTTTGAATGATGGAACACAATCTAACAGAACAGACTTAATAGAGTAATGAGCTAGGAGCGGAGACAAACGACTGAAAGTCATAAAAGAACACTTAGAGGCATTAAGGTGTAATTTATTAACGTGGCACCAATCACAGAACGCATCGAGATCTGATTGCAAGTACTGTTGGAAAGAAGGATCATTATAGGAATAACAAATCTTGACGTCATCCGCAAACATGAGCACGCGTGAATGCGCCAAGGCCAAAGGCAAATCATTTATAAACAATGTAAATAATAGTGGGCCCAGATGACTGCCTTGGGGTACACCTGACGTAACTCGAACAGTTTTAGATATCGAGGAACGAAAAGACACCTTTTGGGTTCTGCCAATAAGATACGACTTTAACCAACCCAATAATTTTGGTGAAAAACCCATGATGTTAAGTTTCGCGAGAAGCAAAGAATGATCAACCGTATCAAAAGCCTTACTGAAGTCAGTATAAATAACATCAGTTTGACACTTTTTACGGAAGCCATGGTGTACAAGGGTAGTCAATTCTAAAAGGTTGGTAAGCGACGAACGACCTTTCATGAAACCATGCTGACAAGGAGAAATAGTGGATCTGGATAGATGTTGAAGAGAAGACGTAATAATTTCTCAAACAGTTTAGGTATTGCCGAAAGTTTGGCAATGCCACGGTAGTTGGAAACATCCGATTTGCTACCCTTTTTAAAAAGCGGAATAATAAATGACTCCTTCCAAATATCAGGAAATCTACAAGTCTCACTCGATATAAAGAATAACCGAGCTAAAGGCTTAGATAGGGAAATAGAACACATTTTAAGGATGCAACTAGGTATATCATCAGGCCCGGGAACGAAGGAAGACTTCATAGATGACAAGCTAGAGAGAATACAGTCTTCAGTAATACTGGGAAAAAACATACAATTTAAATGTGGGATTGAAAAGGGATAGGGTGTGGGATCCAAAACAGTAGTAGAATATGTCGACTGAAAAAATTTAGCAAACAGATCTGCAATATCTAAATCATTATTAGCAGACTGGTCGTTAAGTCTGAAGGTGGAAGGTAGGACATTAGAGCGTCTTTTGGAAATGACAAAGTTGTAAAATCTTTTGGGGTTATTATAAAATTCAGCCTTACAGCGAACGATATAATTGTTGTAGCATTGAGTATTTAAGAGACAAAATTGAGATTTGGCTATACAATAATTTGCATAGTCAAGTCGCGAACCAGTTTTTTAAATCTTTTAAAATATCTCGATTTAATGTTACGAAGATTAGAGAGCCTACGTGTGAACCAGACTGGCGAGCTGGAGACGGTAGAGACATTCACATAAGGAACGCATTTATCAATTAGAGAATTAAGAGCAGAATAGAAAACTTCACTGCACAATCTATATCGCAGCACTCAAATAGAAACGACCAATCAAAAGAGAAAATAAGGCTGTTAAGAAGATTGAAATTTGTTTTACGAAAACATCTACGACGAGAATTTGAGATGTTTTTAAATGAATTAGTAACGGAATTGTAAGAAATAGTAACTTCAATGGTAGGATGATAAGGATCTTCAGGTTTCACTAGTGGCTGTGCTTGCGATACAGCACTAACAGTGGGATCAGAGACAAAAACAAGATCAAGGATTCTTTTAGAACAGTTAAGGAAAGAATTCAACTGATATAGTGGACATTCAAGTAGGCTATCAAGAAAAACATGTTGAGATGAAGGAATTAAGAAAGATAGATTATCATCAACAAGCCAAGAAATATTAGGCAAGTTAAAATCACCTAAAACTATAAGAACATCCCGATCTTTAAGACGACCAAAAATAGTGCGTAAAGCATCAGCATGGTGCACGTAGATCATGGTATCAGAAGCTGGAGGAATATAAGAACAAGAGATATATAGGCTAAAGTTAGAACATGTAACTTCGACGCAAATAAACTCAACACCTAAGGGGAGATCAATCGGCACCACACTTGAAGACAGATTCGAGTTTACAGCAATGAGTACTCCACCGCCACGACGACCAACACGATCAAGCCTATAAGAAATAAAATTATTAGAAAGAATTTCATTATCTAGAACAGAGGAGTTAAGCCAAGTTTCAGAGAAAGCTAATATGTCAGCTGAAAAGGTTTGGCTATCACAGAAAAGGTTCGACAGCTTGGTAAGAAGTCCTCTTACATTTTGATAATGAATGCAAAGACTAGATGTTATTAGTTTTTTGAAGCAGAAGATAAAGTAGGAAGGTGGACAGGCAACGGACGAGAGCGCTTATTGGGCGCAAACTCGTGTACAACTAGGCCCTCTGGCCAAAAATTAGGGTCAACCATAGCTGAGAAGTACTCATTTGGTACTGTAATTTTAAAAGAGGAGATTTCGCGAGGCCTAGAAAACTTAAACTTTTGAATTAAAACCTTAGCAGGGCAAATATTACCAATGTAAGCTGCCACAGACGACTCAGAAGTATCTGGAGCAAGCCTAGAAATAAATAATTGTTTGCGATGGGGCACTACAGTTAGTGGAGGAGGAGGAGCATTGGGATCCGCAAGTGATTGAGAGCCGGCATGATCCTGTGATTGATCAGAGTTCCCGTGAGGGATAGATTGAGGTACACCAGGGCTTGTAATGGGTACTTCAATCTGAAAAGAAGAGCATAAAGAGGGACAAGAAGATGGTGTAGGCGAAAGTAAAATCGGAGAAGAAGTAATAGAGAGAGCTGGCGACTGCTTACGAGGCAACTCAAGGGTACATATCTTGTGCAATTTCTCAGAAGGTGGAACAAATTTGAATTGCGACAATAATTGAACGCTAGAGTCACACTCGTTTGACAGCTGTTTGGCCAGTTTGTTTAAAGAAAGAAACCTTAAACGAAGATCCCTATACATACGGCTAAAATCAAGCTGCTGGCTGGCACAAGATGGGCAAGTCCAGCGCATTAAGCCAAGCTCAGGCTTAGACACAGACAAACCAGAAAATTTGTCGTAGTCGCGGCCATTGAGGCCAGCACATTTTAAGTGAATAAGATTATCGCAGAGCCAACAAGATATTGCTCTATACTGATCATCAAAACGATCAGAATGTTTACAATTAGGTAGACAACAAGCCATTGAAAAGCCGAAAGAAAGGCAAAAAAATTATATATATATAAGAATATATAGAAAATTAAATTCACAGCACAAAGATAATTATTGATAAATAATCAACAATTACAATAAAACAAAGAGACAGCTAGAGTGCACAGCACAACAGAGAGTGCAAGAACAGTTATAAGCCGAGCTTTGAGAGGCGGCCTTACAAAAGAGATTACGCGGGAGAGAAGCTAAGCACAAGCACAAAGCAGAGAGAACAACAAAGCCACTAGCACTGATGGTATGATGGGGGCGATGAGGGGAGCAACTGCAGAAGCAATGACGAAAGAGAAAAAAAAAAAAAAAAAAAATATGTAATTGCACCAAACACTAATCACGAAAAAGAAAAAACTGTTTAAACTGATTAATTTGGCGAATTATGGAAATAAAACACAAGGGAGTCAAGCGAACAACACCAGCGGAAGTGTAAACAATTAAGCACAATTAAAAATTGAGAAAAAACAATAAATATTAATAAAAACTCAGGAGCTATGCAAAAACACGACCGTCACGTCAGAGAGCAGAAAGCTTTTTTTTGATTTTTTTTTTATTTATTTTCATTTTGTTTTTTTTTCCTTTTGTTTATTTTTATTTTTTTATTTTTATATAATAAAAAAAATAGACAAAAAAAAACTTCGTTAACGATAATCGAGTTGGGATTCGAACCAGCGACATTCCTATTGCCAAGCAAACATTCTATCGGCACAGCCACCGGGATACATACGTAGCTGATGCCAATATTTCTTGATATTCTTTCGACAGGGGCATATCCTATTCGCATTGACGCTGTTTTGTCGAAAATGAAAAATTTTGGTCGAGCGAGCTGTTGAAATGCGATGTTGTACAACTTCACGTCACACACACACTACGAAGCCTGAGCATGTACCGACGAGTGTACACATACATAGACAGAACGAAATCACAAGCGACGTAGGCCTGCCTTCGTCGTTCGGTAGTCTGTGCTAGACTGAAATTTTTTCGTAGCTGCTTTGCCCTCTCCCCATTTTACGCTCTCATTGAGAGTGAGAGCGTGCGGGTTTTCCCGAAGTTCTCTGGGGTTCCATGACTAGTCTAGCGTTTGCAATCAAAAAATCATGAGTTTGTCCCATCTATGTGTTCTATGGTTAGTGGTTATACTTTATTGATTAGTTGTTTTTAAAAGGAAAAGGGATGAACCAGAAATATAAGTTTTTTTCGTGTATTTCTAACCCATTTGTTCATGGGGCTCGGCACAAAATTAATCCATCATTAAAATGTCAAACCTCTATATTCATATCAAGAGTAAAATCTAGGAAGTAAAGTGAAGTGTGGCGATTCTAAGGAATGCAGTTTATGAGGTTTGTGGACACGAACATAGACCGTGGTTATCCACACCCACAATGTTTAAGTCAAGTGTCAATTTATTATTGATACAAATACAGACAACGCCAAACACCCCCTTTACAGCACTCTTGTTCCAGCCCTTCTCTTAATGCTGTGAAGTGCTGGGCAAATTAAATACAATTACGGCAAAATAATTGCCAACCAACGACAAAACGTAACAAATAACTCATAAACGGGTTTCTTCGGCTTAGAATGTTGTTTGATTTGGCCAACGGCATTCCATTTCCTCTTGTGCGAGTGTTGGCCACGTTCTATATAAATCAGTTTTGCGCATTCTAATTGTCGGGTCAAGGTGTCCTTGTACACAAAAACAAAGCAAAAAAATTGAAATGATTGATTAGCATAAATATTTCTTGGCCGAAAGGCGGATATCATATTTGTATCATGTCGGAATGACTCGTTTAAATATGTTGGCAAAATCCAAAAACCAGATAGCAAACGAAATCAAAAATAAACGCTTTTAAAACTGGTTCGAATATCTTTCTTTTATTATTTGCATTATTGTATGCAACCTGCTCAGACCAGTGACAGTAAAACTGTAGCTGTAATTAAAGTGGATTTTCGGGTGGGCAGTCAAAACAAACTCAACAAACTGGGTAAATGTAACAAACACATAAACACACACACACTCAAACACTCTGACACACAGAGACACTAGGACACTAGGACACCGAGAGTGGAATGTGTACTTCGTCGCGTCCCGGTTTTTTCTGTAAAATTCCCGTCTTATCCGTGCTTGTAAATCTCGTAGTCCTGCAACATAATAGTTTGTTAGTGTAGCAGTCAACTCTTGTTGTTACCTACGTTTCGCCGGCCGCCAGTCTGCATCGCAAGTGGAAAAATTAAAACATAATTTTTTTTTTCCCGGCCTCCCGCCGCGTCGGTCTTTTGGTGGTTGGAGGGGTGCGGGGCGCCTCCTTTCTGCATCACCCAACTTTTTCCTCCGTATTGGTGTTAGTGGGGTGCCAGTCGCACCTTTTGATAAATAGCACGCTGTAAGTAAATACACAATTGGTGCGAAAACCAGCTGTTGGCGGACCTGCCAAGCTGGTCTCGAAAGCTCTCCAGGGTCATCATTTGGGAGTCGAGCTTTCACCGCAAAACTTCTAAGCCGGGGTTCTCGATCACCTCCCACCAGACTAGCAGCATAGCAGCGCACCAGCCTAAGGCTTGGTGACGTAAGCGGTGGCGTATCTGGCAGCGGTGCTGCCTCTCATCGCCTGGTACCTGGTTCAAATCCGCTGAGTGGAGCGAAGAAATTTTAAATAAATTTGGAGCATTTTTATTTTTTCTTTCGGACGCGGGCCTCCAAGTACCTGGTTCGACTCCGCTGTGAGGATTTAGAATTAAAATTAAATTTCAAATTCTTTTAGAGTTGAAATTTGATCAATACTAGTGGTTTTTTTCTGCGATACTCCTAGGCACGGTAGGGGTTCAAATCCGCGGCGGGTAATCTTGGATTCAAAAAAAAAATTTATTTTTATTTTATAATTTTTTTTTTTTGTTGTTTTGTTTATCCGTCCATTGCACACCGAGTGGCCCATATTCCCGCTGACTGCCTGTATTATCTAAAAGAAGCCGAGCCGGAGCGGTATAACTCCCAACGCCCACCAGGGGGAAATACCTGGTCGTCAGGCTGTAGGAAATGGTCGGCGAGGAGCAAATGGTGTTTGGGCGTAGTAGATTGCTGCTACATTCGCCTCCAATCCATAGTGAGTTGCCTTTGCGAGCGGCTGCTAGCCAGCAGGAGGACACTCCAAAGAGATCTAGGGACGCCATGAGTCCAGACGGAGAAGCAGCAAATGCTAACGAATGTGCCCCATCGAAAAGGTCAAAATTGCAGCCTGTCTGCAATGAGCTAGCGGAAATGGGCGTACTGTTGGAGGAGATCTCGGAGAGGATCAAGCCCGAGAAGGAAGGTGGCAAGCGGGCCATCACCAACGCCCTTCGCGAAAAAGTGGAGAGGCTGAAAGAGCTGCATGCGGAAGTCAGCTCCCGGCTCAGCGGGCACCCGACCGAGACAGTTCCATTGGAGGCGTGTCCCAATTGCTCGAAGGCGCCACCTGAGCGTGCCAGTCGTGGGCAGCAGACCGCAGATGAAATGTCCCCCACGACCATGCTTTCCCGGCCCACCCAGACTTCACCACTGGCAAAGCGAGAAGGCAAGGCACCATTTTCGTCTGAACCAGCTGGAAAGCAACTGCGGCAGCCGAGTGCTCACGCATCAAAGCAGCGTCCAAAAAAACGGCACCCTGTGGATCCCCAGCAGCAGCAGCAGGAGTCACCTACTCCTCAAGGCGATAAACCGCACCTCACAATCGCGGATCATGGATCATCCGAGGACAACCAAGGATGGAAAACAGTCGGTCCACCAAAGCCTCGACGTGGTGGCTCCTCGAAGCAGGCCAAACCCAGAATCAGGCATAGACCGGATGCAATTCTGATCGAGGCCAGCAGCGGGCTTAGCTATAGCCAAGTCCTAACGATGGTGACCAGGCGTACGGATGATAAACTAATCCACGTCCGTGAGCATGTCTCCAGAGTACGTCGCACAGCTAAAGACGCGCTGCTACTGGAGCTTCGCAAGGACTCTGCTACGAGCATAAAATCGCTCCAGGATGACATCACCCAAGTGCTGGGTGCAAAAGCCGATGTGAAGGCCCTCACACAGCTTAGGACGGTAGCAATCTACAACCTAGATGCAGCGGTGACCCCTGAGGAGCTTCTAACGAAGTTATCCTCGCAAGCTAAGGTAGACGTAAACGCGCTAACCGTCAAAAGCCTTCGGACAGGTCTCCGGAATTACCAGACGGCAATTGTGAGCGCACCTGAGTCTGTGACCCGGACGCTCATCGAACTTGGTCGCGTAGAGATAGGCTGGGCAAACTGCCGTATCAGAGAACTCGAGCAGCGGCCTTTGCGCTGCTTCAAGTGCCTAGCTACTGGTCACGTCGCCGCGAAGTGCCCTAGCAAGGTGGACAGATCAAACTGTTGCTTCAAGTGTGGTGTAGCAGGCCACAAGGCAGCTGTCTGTCCCTCTATAGAACCGCACTGCTTCCTCTGCGTTGCACAGGACCTAAGCCCAACAAATCACCTTGCGGGTAGCCGTCTATGCCCAGCTACAGGCGAATCGAGGACCCCCAATGACCTCCAATGACTCAGCCAGCCCTGAAGATCCTGCAGTTAAACCTGAATCACTGCATCGCAGCCCAAGACCTGCTGCAGCAGACTGTTCGGGAGATACGAGCGGATATAGCCCTGCTAAGCGAACCTTATAAAACCGGCACAGGTCCCTGCTGGGCCAAGGACTCGAGCGGTAGAGCAGCGGTTTGGTGTTGTGGTAGCAGCGACGGCGTATTGCAGGACATTCTACGCGAGGATGGATTTGTGAGAGCGAGGTTTGGCAGTTATTGGCTCTACAGCTGCTATCTCGCGCCTAGCTTAACCCTGGAGCAGTTTGGCCGGACGGTAGACAAAATCGCCGATAACATTAGAGGACGACAAGGAGTGATTATAGGTGGCGACTTTAATGCTTGGTCAGTCGAATGGGGAAGTACACGCTCTGACGCTCGAGGTAGATTGCTGCTGGAAGCTTTCGCCAATCTTAACATCTCCTTGCTAAATGTTGGCTCCGAGAATACCTTCAGAAGGTCCGGCACAGGATCTATTGTGGATCTTTCTTTTGCCAGCGACAGTATCGCCGCCTCAGCCACATGGCACGTGGGATCAACATACTCGCCGAGTGACCATGAAGTCATCACCTTCACCATTGGCGACAGCAGGCAACCGCTCCCTAGGACGCAGCATTTTCGAAGGGTTTTTAAGGCAGAAACCCTTAACTCGCAGGTCTTTGGCCACAACCTGGAGGGCCTAAGCGTTAGGGACAACATGAGCGCGGAAGACGCCGCAAATTCCGTAATGGCACGGATAGTAGAGGCATGCGAGGCTAGCATGTCTCAGAGTGGCACATACACACGCCACCACACCCCAGTCTTTTGGTGGAATGACGCTGTCGCTGAAGCTAGGAGATCCTGCCTTCGCGCAAGGCGTCTCTATCAGCGCGCACGTGGTTCGACAAACTTCGAGGCCCTGGGCCTGGAGTATAAGAGACGTCGGAATATGCTCAAGATTGCGATCCGTTCCAGCAAACGTGAATGTTTCCTCGCTCTGTGCGACTCTGCTGAGCACGACCCCTGGGGCAAGGCCTACCAGCTAGTGGTCAAGCGTTTAAACTCCAGTAGAAACCCACCCCCAACGGATGCGCAAGCGGTACGTTCAATTGTCGACGGACTTTTCCCTGTGGTCGACGAAGAAATGCATGTGCCCCGCCTGACTCCAGTCCTACACTCGGCGGAGTGTACGCTAACCGAGGTCCTTGAGACAGTGAGGCGTCTGAAGCCCAAAAAGGCACCAGGTCCGGATTCGATCCCCAATAACGCATTCAAGCTCGCAGTGCTGCTCTACCCACACGTGTTCGTAGAGCTTTACTCCAAGTGTCTTAGCGAAGGTGTTTTTCCCGATAGATGGAAACTACAAAACCTGGTGTTGCTGCCGAAGCCGGGGAAGCCGCAAGGAGAGGCGTCTTCTCATAGACCCATCTGCCTCATCGACACAGCTGGCAAAGTCCTCGAGGCAATAATCTGCTCGCGTCTGGAAACAGCAATCATGGCAGGGGGCGGCCTATCTGAGTACCAGTTCGGATTCAGGAAGGCGAGATCTACGATCGACGCAATAAACCGGGTGGTAGGATTAGCTGCAAGGGCAATCGAAGGTACAAGATGGAAAGGTGGTGCCAAAGAATACTGCCTAGTGGTAACTCTGGACATCAAAAACGCCTTTAATTCAGCGAGATGGAACAGGATCTTGGAAGCGCTTGGGGCCTTCGGGATTCCGAGCTATCTCATCAAGTGCGTAGCCAGCTACTTCTGCAACAGGAGGATACGTTTCTGGACGGACGCAGGCTTGGAGGAAAGGGTCGTATCTGCTGGCGTCCCACAAGGGTCTGTTTTGGGTCCCCTGCTGTGGAATGTCATGTACGACGGAGTCTTACGCTTGGATTTCGACCCTGGCACCCATATAGTTGGCTTCGCAGACGACGTAGCACTTGTAGTGATAGCCAAGGATCTCACGGCAGCTGAAGAAATAACCAACAGGGCGATTAATAAGGTTGGCCAATGGCTCTCTGCAGCCGGACTGCAATTAGCCGCGCAAAAGACGGAGGCGGTACTCATAAGTAGCCGCAAGCGAGTGGAGACTGCCAGCATCAGGGTCGGCGACACCACAGTTGTCTCCAAGCGGGCTCTAAAGTACCTCGGAGTCATGATCGACACAAGGCTGACTTTTAGAGAGCACTTAGAGTACAGTAGCAGGAAAGCTGCATCGGTAGCGCAATCGCTCTCTAGAATATTACTAAACACGCGTGGACCGAAACAAGGACGGCGTCTCTTGCTATCCAGCGTCATCCGTTCGACTGCACTCTATGCGGCGCCTTCGTGGATAACGGGGATGGAAACTAGATCCTACAGGCGGAGCCTTGAGTCGACGCATCGCTTAAGCGCAATCAGAGTGTGCAGCGCTTTTCGCACCATCTCTGATGACGCCGCACTGGTGATCGCTGGGCTGCTGCCCATCGATGAGTACGCTGCAATTGCATCGGCCACCTTCACAGCGTCGAGGCAAACTAACAGTTCTACCACTAATCAGCAGAGAGGCCTCGAGCATCGGAGGGCATGGCAGTCAAGTCTGCGCAGATGGCAGGAAAGGTGGGACTCCTCCTCCAAGGGGAGGTGGACTCACACTCTGATCCCTGACATCACTTCATGGGTTTCGAGAAAACATGGGGCAGTAAACTTTTACCTCACACAGCTCCTGAGCGGCCACGGTTGTTTCAGAAGCTACTTGAAAAGATTCAACCACGACGTGTCAGACGAATGCACATGGTGCGGAGCGGGCATTGTTGAGGATGCAAGCCACGTGCTCCAGCACTGCCCTCGCTTCGAAGTAGAACGGTGCCGACTGCAGAATGTAATGGGCGAAATGGTGACGGCGAGAAATCTGACGAGGATGATGATTGCAGATCCAGACGTATGGGAGGCGGCCAGCGCCTTCGCCGTGCGCGTAATGGTGGCACTTAGGAAGCTGGAGAGGGAAAGGTCTGCCCAATAAATTAAAGCCCACGGTCTGCGATGCAATACCGGCAGGTCGTCCCGCAGTAGCCGTTATCTTTTATTTTTTTGTTCTCACCTTATGTTCCCTGTCATTGTTGCAACTTTTTTGTATTAAACGTTTGTAAGTTCTAAGAAATAAAAAAAAAAAAAAAAAAAAAAAAAAAAAAAAACTCTGACACACAGAGTGCAAATGCACTTCAAACTGTTGCACTTATTTTTCAAACGTTTATTTAAACTGGGTGAGCAGGTGCTTAGTTAACCGAATTATATAAAAGAAATCCACAAACAACTTGCCGGAAATCAACTAAAACTGGAATGGAATGTTTTTGATTCTCGTGGACCATCGATGAAAGTGAAACCGTTTAGCCAATGCCGAAGGTGCAATAACTGACAGATTTATTACTTTCATAAAAAGGATAGTGGGGGCTTTAGGTAGAGATTTTGTATGGGAAAATGGTTTTTGAATATCGAAAATCAGCCTGGAATACCGGAAAATGTATCAATAATCTACCACTTTAAAAGTAAAAAAAGGTTAGTTAAAGAAACGATTTGTTTTTTTTTATTACAAGTCATTTCAATTTACTAAAAAAACTCTCAAGTGACGCATTCCAAGAGGAAGTCCAATGCACAAAGACAAACAATTCCCAGTCCACCTCTCTAGGTGCCTGAACTTCCAAACATTTAAAATTCATGACCAGCTTGACATAATGCCCATCAACATAAATTGAAAGCATTTTATTTTCAGGTTTATTTATAATTTTTTTTGTCTTTCTCCTTCTTAATTTTTTTTTGTGAAAAGTAACCGCATAAATTTGTAAAACATTTCGAGGCAAAAGAAACATCAATCCAGATGCGCCGGCGAACTACTGAAACAACAACTACAATGTATAATACAACTACTGGGCGTGGCATTGGCCAGACCAACAAAAAAATCTTTTACATAATACGCTAAATGCTTATTGAGGGTCAGTTTTGGGGCGGTGAAAATGAATGAATTTCGTGAAGAAGGCAACAGAGACGGTGAAACAAAACGAAAGTGAAATTTTTTTGTTCGCTCATCGATTAAATCATGATTTTTCTTTTGTTTTCGGTAATTCGAGCTCAAGCTTTGAATGATGAGAAATGGAGAGAAGAAAACAAAAGCCACAATCATCGATCATAGATCAATAAATGAATATTCAATTTTCATAAACTGAAGATGAACATAAACATGAAATTAAATTAAATTCAGTGTGGGAGGTGCTTATGATCATTATGATCATAATGATGATGATGTGTCTGAGCAGTCAAATACTTCCCAGTTCATAGTCAGTTTCACCTGTTTGCCAATGGAAAAATATTATGCAAACTATTAGAGACTCACGATCTAAGAAGGTACGTTTTCTCTGTAACTAAATTAGTAGGCATTAGTATTGAACTTTTCGCTTTTATCAGTAATGCTAGGACTTAAGAAATTTCAAAATATCCACATTGTTTACATTTTTCAAATTTTTCTCATACTTAAATTATTAATAAAGGGTATTTATTTAATAATTGGTCGCTCATATTTCAATGCTAAACATTTAATTAAAAGTATACTTTATGACATTATTTATGCAAACTAATTCTGTATGTCACCAAACAGCAGTAGACCAATTTAGGAATTTTACTAGGTTTATCTTAGCAATAGCAGTTTGAATCTCGTACTGAGGTCATGATGTATTTCTGGTTTGAAAATGCGTAAGCTACTTGGATTTTAGATCTAAAATACTAGATGAATTTTTCATTTCTACGCAGAAAATAACAAAATTGGTCGGTTTGAACTGGGATCTAAGTTTTGAGTATTGCAAAAGAGGACTTCCACATCAAATTTGTTCCTTCTTATTTTGGTTTCTTACAGTTTGTGTAGCAAACTTTAAACTATGGAAAAAAGTCTTTTTTAGTTACTATTTTGTTAAAACTTGCAGCATCCCATGTCTATTAAAGCTTCTATTCTCTAAAAAAATGATGATTAAAATGTGAGTCGCTAAATGATTCATTCTATATATGTAAAGAAAAGCTAACAGATTTATAGTACTGAGTCTATTAACAAGTTTCTGGCATGTGAATCAGAATATTGAATATTGAGTTTCTGGCATGTGAATCAGAATATTGATCACTCCAGATCCATAGTATGTATTCCATTGTAAACCTATAAAACCTATTTCTTTTACAAAGAATCAAACATGATTATCTTTGCCATTAATCAAAACATAACAATAAAAGTGTTACGGTTAAGCTTTAATTTTAATGCTATTCACATGAGTCTATCAACAGATTGACTTTACTTTGAATATCTCACTCTTGGCCACTTACTTTGGACTTTCTCTAACTTGAAATGCTATTATCCAAGTTCAGTATTGTATACCATTACGAAGAATACGGAAAGTCACTTTAGACTAGTTTAGTTTGTCTACATTAACATAGCCCTAAAGTCGTTTTGAGTGTTTTTATTAGGCTCGAGTAATACTATAAACCATTAAAGACTGAACAGCTCTAAGAAATTCGATTTCCAAAGATCATTCACACACACGTAAAAGGACACAACCATAATAAATTCTCGCCCATGCAATTGTAAATGGCAACGAACAACAAAAAACTTCTTGACCAAAATAAAAAAAAATTCTCTTTAGCCGGTTTTTGCATTTGACTATCAATTTCAAGCATCAACCGACCATTGCCAACACTCCATGGACCTGGTCAAAATCAAAGCCAACAAAAACTGGTTCAATACCACTATTTTGTCTCTCTGGATTATTGTGTGCGGGTGGCAATGTCCATATTCACATTACCCAGCCAAAACAGAAAACAAAAAAGAAAAAACAGAATTCACTACTTTAAGTTAAGTTGCGACTTTAGGCCATATTCCAATTCCAGGCTCTTTTTGTGGCCCTTCATTGCTTGGCCCCAGCTCGTGCTGGGTTCAACCTAGAGGTGAAAGGCGAATGTCAGCTCTTCAATTTTGAATATTCTATCAATTTATTCTTGACCAAAATTTGATTTGTGCTTCACACTTTTTTTTATTTCCTTTTTTTTCTTAGTTTCTTTTGCATCGTCAGCGTTGACTTTGCCCACACTTTGCTCGTGCCATAAGTTTCATTTCATTTATTTCAGTAACTCAGTAGAAAAAAAAACAACAGTTCAATTACTTAATATGCAACACTGATGCGAACAATAGCAGCAC